>NC_142541.1:5197500-5260000 GCF_056151865.1 Erythranthe guttata
ATTTAATTTTTTTTTTCCGTCGGCGGGTAATTTGAGTTCCGATTAGTAACTTCCATTAGCTGACTACGTATTAGCTGATTGCAACATTAGCTGACGTCCAACTTTTTTCTTTTAACTTTTTTTTTCCCAACAACGGGACGTCGGAGCTCTAATTAGCTGACTATGCATTAGTTGAATTCGCATTAACTGACATCCGATTTTCTTTTAACTCTTTTTTTTTCGGCGGCGGGTATTTAATTTAGGGTTCCGATTAGCTGACACCCGACTGTTTAAGTGTTGACGTTAGCTAATCATAGCTCCAATTATCCGTTATGAGAGAAAAAAAAATGCATGTTAACTAATGTTGAAGTTAAAGAATAATGAGTCAACTAATTAACCGGAGATCAAACGACCCGCCGTCGGAGAAAGAAAAAAGAATATAAAAAAAAAATGTCACTAATGTTAAAGGTAACTAATGTTGAGTCAGCAAACTGGAGCTCCAACGATTCATCACAGGAAAAAAATTAAAAGAAAAAAGAAAAAAGGAACGGAATGTCAACTAATGTTGAAGTTAACTAATTATGAGACAGCTAGCCGGGGCTCCGACGACCCAGGCCACCGACGCAAAAAAAAAAATAAAAAATATTGTGTCGGACCGGACCTGATGGGAGGGGAGGGATAGGATGGGGGTGTGTTGGGCTTATCTCAAATAAAAATGTATACAACGATATTTTGAGAATTCATGTTTTTGTGGATTTGTGAGTCTATCTCAAATCTGTCCTTATTGATATATTGTTGTAATGTATATCATTTACTACTACACCAAGGCCCAAACCCCAAACCCCAAACCATAAGCCTAATCTCCAACTTTAATTTGCAGGCTCGACATAAATCTTTACCTTATTTATAATTACTGCTATTAAACCGGTTTTTGACCGGTTAGTCCGGTTTAACCAGGTCATCCCGGTTTTGTCCGGCTTTGTATGTTAGATTAAACCGGTCGGACCGGTACATATTGTGGCCGAAGTTTGAATACTTGCAACCAAACGCGCCCTTCACTACTACTCTTTCCCGCCAGCCATTGAACTCATTTCCCGCCGTCATCTGCATCCAATACACCATTAAATAGTATATGTATATGCCACAACTCAAATTCAGTATTACCCAAACCGAATTCTGAAATTCTGAAAAACAAATTCTGATATTCTTCAATTGATTCATTTCTACAGATCCTCACTGTAACCACATACAGAGATGCCGACCGTCGCCGGACGCCGCTCATCTAGGGCTGCAGATTCAACGGCTGAGATTGGAAGTGCCGCCGCCACTCCTGTAAAATACAGATTCAGATCCGATTCGAATGATTTAATCGGATCGCCGATGCGTAAATCTCCTCGACTCTGCACCCACGCCACTCCCAATAGTTCCCTGAAAGATAATGTGAGCTCCATTATTTTATTTTATCAAGCTGGTTTGAAAAGAAAAAAAAAATAATTCATCTGTTTGATTGAGCTTTTTATTTGTTGAGATTTCGTGCCCTAATGGATTTATTCTCTTTATCATTCATGATAGACTGAATTGCTTTTTGAATGGATTATTATGGTTATTATTATTTTATTGATCTTTATGATTTGGATCTACAATGAATTTTTACCCTTGACGACAGGTAATTGAGAAATGCCCGAAACCCTCGATGAATTTGTTGAGTCGATTGCCACAAGAAGAAAAACCATCTGATAATTTTGTGAAAAAGCTGACTTGGGATCCAAGTGGTAAGTGTTAATTAGAAATCGGCAATTTGCGGTTTCGATCTAGTTAAAAGAGACGCGTATTGTTTATTCGGCGTTTGGTGTTAGTTTTAATGGTTGTTTGCTTGGTGGTAGATGTGGAGCAGTTGAGAACAGTTAAGGAAGCGATACATGTATCGACGGCACCAAAGACTGTTGTATGCCGCGAACACGAGCAGAATATGATATTCGAATTCTGCAAGAATTCGATCAAGCAAGAGAAGGCCGGGAGTTTGTATGTGTGTGGTTGTCCAGGTACTGGAAAATCATTGTCAATGGAAAAAGTAAAAGATACTCTCGTAAATTGGGCCAATGAGGTACTTATCTTCGCTCCTATGAATTTGGTTGCACTTATGTTTCGTGACTAAATGATCACAAATTCATCTTTTTCGTTTCCCTGGTAATCAGGAAGGTGTACAGCTTCCAGATATGTTATCCTTCAACTGTACTTCTCTTACAAACACGAGCGAGATTTTCAGCAAGGTGCGATAATGCGGTAAATTTTTATGATTTCAATCCAGGAAGAGCGTGTATTTTAAACGTATTGTTTCTGCAGATTCTTGGACAATATAATCCACCGAAGAAGCAGAATCGTTCTTCTACGTCAGCATTGGAGCTTCTTCGTAACCTTTATTCCCAGAAGCAGTCACCTGGCACGAGGATGCTGTAAGTATCATCTTCCAAATTCCTCGTCCGTTTGGCCATGATATGGTTGCACGTCTTTATTTCTTGTCATAAATGTTTAATGTGCTTGAGTAGAGAAGCTGTCTGCTTTCTGAATTTTATTGTTTGTTATTTGTGAATATATGTTGCAGCTTTCTTAATTACTTAATAATTGGTTATCAGGTTAGTTGTCGCTGATGAGTTGGATTATTTGATCACCAGAGATCGAGCGGTGCTTCATGATCTTTTCATGCTAACAACTTTGCCATTCTCCAAGTGTGTTTTGCTTGGTATGTGAAGTGATATGTATAAGGTCAACATGTTTTACTTTCACTATGTGAGCGTTTTTAACCTTTTCGTCTCGTGTTTACAGGGATCGCTAATGCTATTGACTTAGCTGATAGGTTTATTCCGAAACTCGAATCTTTGAATTGTGAGTGCTTCTTTTCGCATCAGGTCATTTCTATTATTTGTTAATGATAATCGTGGAACATAATTTTCAACCTGATATAGCATCTGGTCTATGAATTTTTCCGTATCAAGGATTTTTCTGTAGTGCTACAAATACCAAGTTCAATGCCATTTCTTATTCAATGAGCATTTAGCATGCATTTGTGACGTGAAGATCCAATATGAAACACCAAACTCGAACCAAGATTCCTTAGATTTTGATACGTTTCTCACAACACTCAAATTTTGTAACCATATCTTTTTTAGGATGTGCTTCCTTTCAGTCTTGTCTTCACCATTTCTGTCTCATCAGAAGTATTTAGTATAATGTTCGGCATAGCTCCTCTCTTTTGTCCAATTAATATTTACAGAATCGACATAATTCTTCCAGCTTTTCTTTTTAGATATATATTTACAGATTTGCTTCTTTGTTATAGGCAAACCTATGGTCATAACATTTCGTGCTTACTCCAAGGATCAAATCGTTGCTATTCTTCAAGAAAGACTGAGTGTAAGACTTTAATCTCATGTGTATAGATAATCTTTTGCTTCCTTCTGATTGAGATCTATGATTATAAAAAATGTCCATCAATCTAACCAAGACATCAAACTAAATGTAGAAAACAGACCTTGGATCATACTTGTGGAAATTTACATACATTTACATCTGACCACCTTTTTTAACGAAGTTGATTGAAGGCATTTGTGCTCTTTTTATAACTGATGAACTTTAGACACATCCTATGTTATAAGTGTAATGCTAATGGAGTTAGTTAAAAAAGAAAAAGTAAGTAAAAGATAGGAATCATAAAATGTATAAGAATAAGCAGTGGAACTCTGTGCAAATAAGCATCTACCAGAGCATTTTTACGAGTCTCGATATTCCGAAATTCTTGAGTCGACAAATACCATAAGCATCCTAATATCACTGCAATTTCAACAGGCACTTCCTTGTACTGTCTTCCAGCCTCAAGCAGTGGAACTCTGTGCAAGGGTAAGATGAATCACCATTTTTCAAAGAGTACAAAATTATGTGGTTCTCTCAGTAATTTTATAAGAATCCTTTTGTATTTTCCTTGTTCTTTTCACTGGTTTGACTAGAATGTCAATTTGACATGTGTTGTGAATGTTCTGAAACGCCAAGCTTCTTTCGTTGCAGAGAGTAGCTGCTGCATCTGGAGACATGAGAAAGGCTCTTTCAGTTTGCAGGTTGAGATTTTTTTATTGTTATATTCACTGTTTCACATTCATATTATGATTATAGTCGACTTCAAGTCAAATCCGTTACACTATGTAATATATTTTAAGTTCTTTTGGACAATGAATGAAAAAAAATAAGACCATGTAATGCTTGTGTCCAGATTGGAATATAGTTTCAAGTTATTTTCCATGTTATTGTTTCAGGAGTGCAATCGAAATGCTAGAGGCTGAGAGGAAAGATCTTATGAGTGACTCTACGTTATCTTCATTAGACATGATTGGAGATCAACAAAAGCCTGCTCCCCTTGATATGCCGACTAATAACATGGTAAGTATCGTACGGACATTATATATCGAACTTCCATTTTTCTTTATTAGAATGTTCAATAAAATTACCGTGAAGATATTTTTCTTGATTATGCTCTTTTATTAGATGAATAAGCATATAAACTAACGTACGTATTTATACGTGGTTGGCTAATAACATCCCTACGTTCACTTGCAAGGAGAGTGAATCCGTCTTCAGAAAGAGAAAGTTCTCTTTAATTAAACCAATTATAGCAGAAACGACATGTTTTTGTGAGGGAAGGAAATCCTCTTTGTATGTAACTACTGTAAATTATAGTGGACTTGGTCCCGTTGTATGTAGACACAGGCTTGTTATTTGCCAAACCACACTAATAATCGTCTTTGTTAACAATGTGAACAACAAACATATATTTATTTTTATCTTGTTGAATTATTATCACTCAGTTTGAGAAATTGTTGCAGGTGAGAATAGATCATGTTGCTGCAGCTTTATCAAGGACCTACAAATCGTCAGTCGTCGACACTATTCAATCTCTGCCCCAACATCAGCAGGTGAGATTTACACGCAACATATCCTCGTCACATGGCGTGTTATATTAGTTTAACAATTTGATGCTCAGATAATTTCGATTTATTTCCATTTTTATTTATAATTTCACCAGTTGACATATGAATTAGGCTCGTCCGCAAGTCATTTTATGAATGTACTCTTATTTCAGATCATACTTTGCTCTGCTGTGAAACTTTTCCGAGGGGGAAAGAAGGATATAACCATCGGCGAGGTATGTTTTGCAACCAATTTTAGAACAAATATGTCAACTTTCGGACAGTGGGATTAATGAAGGACGGCATTCTTCTATTTCTACAGTTGAACAAAAGTTACATGGATGTATGTAAATCAGCTTCAATCCCTCCAGTTGTTATCTCCGAGCTGTTAAGTATGTGTCAGGTGCTAGATGACCAGGTACAAAATAGAAATATTACATTATTATTCATTAATACTAATTATTATAATCCAATTTCCAACGAAAGATTGCACGAACCTTATCCGTGTTGACATAAAATTGCAGGGAATTCTTAAACTCGGACAAGCACGAGATGATAAACTAAAAAGAGTGACGCTAAAGATAGATGGAGCAGACATTGTTTTTGCACTTCAGGTATGCAAAAATTACATGACAATCCATTTTTTATGTACATCTCTCTTGAGGAAGGTAATAATAAATTGTGATAATGTTGGAACTCGGAACAGGGAGTTCGTTTCTTCCGCAACTGTCTGGAATGATTTTCCTTAAGAAGAAGAATCATGATTCGTATCTGGTTAATTCTCAGCTACAAACCAAAGTAAGGAAATAAAAGTTAGTACAGTACATCATTTACCTTGATAGCACTCGTCGGGATTACATTAACTTAATTTGTCTCGTTGTCTTACATTTGTGAATTTGTATAGGTGAAAAGAGACCACATGGAATACTTACAATGTTCGAGTCTGTGGTCGACAAAACAGTCAATACTTCTCTCATGTAGTCATCTCAATAGTAGAGCCGAGCCAGATGCTGTGGATAATCGGACAATAAGCTCTTGCAGGAGAACGAATATGTCAACTTTCTGGCAGTGGAATACAAAAAGAAAAGGCAAACTGTATAGTTTTTCTGTCTTTAAACGGGTTGCCATTTTTATAAACGAGTATCCGACCGTATAATTTGTTTAATTATTTGATATTTCATAGATTATACTTGATTATAGTGTTATGACTTATGACTTATGACTCATGAGTTTGAAGCTAAAATACTTATTGAAGTTGAAAATTGATGAACATTATATGGAAGTGGCAATACATCATCCCTATAAATATTGTTTTATGTAATATTTTACTAATTGTAATTTAATTTCAGATGTAACTGACCGTGACCATGTAACAACTAAATTTAATTTAATTGGTAACTACTACGAGCTCATGTAGATTAATCGTATTAAAGGTCTTCATTACAATAACTAGATGGCCGCGGCTATTTCTAACACTCTAAACTCAAAAACCACGAAAACTTTATCACAAATCGACAAGACCAAATTATCATCTTCTCCATCTTTCAAAAATCACAAGAACCTTTCTCCTTCCTTCTCAATTGTTATGAACTCTTCTTCCACCAAAGCTCTCCACGTAATATTATGATAAACCTGTAAATAAATGGATGAACTTTCAGAATAACAAATGGCGACTGTTGTATTTTCTTAAGGTTTATATAAAGATTTCTCCAAGATAAACCTAAGCTATACTAACCTAAGAATTACCAGGAAATGGACAAAACATGACCCCCCCCCCCCCCTCCCTTGTCCTTTTATGCTGCCAACATGTGAAGAGAGAACGAGGGCTTGTGTGTGGCACCTCCCCATGCAGATCGGGTGAGCTTGCCCCGCTGGCCGAAACGACGTTGTTCCCTGTATTCGAAATAAAAGAATAAAAAACGCTGAATTGAATAAGCGTATCAACGATTCTATAAGTTGGACGACACCGTTTTATTGTCGGATTTTCAAAAATCCATTTATTCTATTACACTACTCCTTCCTTTTCTTCGAAAAGTGGGAAATTTCTTCCCCATTTCTTCTGCACTCTCCCATGTAGCCTCTTCTTTGGGTAAATGAACCCAATTTACTAGCCATTGCACCATTGCAGCATTGTTCCTCTTCACCATCATTCTTTCTAAAACCTCTTCTGGTACTAGAATAAGTTGGATGTGTTCATCAAAGGGTGGAATGTTGGCTGATATCTGAGCATATGTCACATACTTCTTTAGTTGTGAGACATTAAACATTGGGTGTACCTTACATTCAGCACGTAAATCAAGCTGATATGCTACTGCGCCAATCTTCTTAAGGATTGCGAAGGGTCCACGGTATCGTGGGGTAAATTTCCACAAATGACTCTTCCTTAAGCTTAGTTGTTTGTATGGTAGTTTGAGGTAAAATAACTCACCCTCCTCAAGGTCTTTCATTTCTACCTTGATCTGAGTAGAACTTTATCCTAACTTGAGCTTCTCCTAGTAGCAACTTCAACTGTTGGGTAACACTTGGTGCTCTGCAATCCACACCTTGACCCCTTCTGTCTTCTTCAAGAGGTGAGGATCATATCCCATTTGTGGTGGTTGGTACCCACACAGAGCTTCAACG
Organism: Erythranthe guttata; assembly: GCF_056151865.1. Classification (NCBI taxonomy): domain Eukaryota; kingdom Viridiplantae; phylum Streptophyta; class Magnoliopsida; order Lamiales; family Phrymaceae; genus Erythranthe; species Erythranthe guttata. Next base: position 5,205,057 of record NC_142541.1, read on the forward strand.
TGAGTTATTTCAATGGTGGAACGAAATATGGTGTTGTACCACCATTCAGCCAAAGGAATCCAAGAGCTCCACTTCTTTGGTAATTGTCCACACATGTATCTTAAATAGGATTCCAAACATTGGTTGACTCTCTCAGTCTTCCCATCAGTATGAGGGTGGAAGGCAGTACTCAATTGTTGTTGTACTCCTAAAGATTCCATCAGTTCCTTCCAGAAGTGGCTTGTGAATATATGATCTTTATCTTAGATGATTTAGTTTCGTACTCCATGTAACATGTAGATCTCTTCTATGAAAACTAAGCTAAAGATGAAGCTGTTACATGTTGTGAGAGAGCTATGAAGTGTGCATACTTGGTGAATCTATCAACTACTACCCATATACTCTCTTTCCCATGGGATTTTGGCAGCTTCACAATGAAGTCAATTGTGATGCAAGTCCAGGCACCTTCTGGAGTGGGTAAAGGTTGGATAGGTCATGGGGTAGTGATAGTTTCATGTTTGCTTAGTTGGCAAATATGGCAATTTCTAGCCCATTCCTTCACTTGACTTCTGAGTCCAGGCCCTAAAAATACCCCTTGGATTCTTTGGTAAGTGTTTTGAATTCCAGAATGTCCTCCTATGCTTGTCCTATTCATTTGCTCAATCAGATTTTTCCTTACCTTTTGCTGATTTTCCACAAATATCTTCACTTTATATTTTATGATCCTTCCATTGTACTGATAATAGGACACATGCAATGGTTTTAAAGAAAAGTTAGCAATAATCTCTTGTGATTTTTCATTATTCTCATAGCTCTGTATTACTTCTTGAATCCACATTGGCTGGATAACTGTCATTTGATTCAATTCCATTTCATTTTCTCTTATGGGAAGTTCATCTGCTGCACTATTCTCAGCTCATTTTTTGTATTATGTGGTGTAGTTGAACCCCAAAAGTTTGGCCAATTATTTATGTTGCAGTAGTGTAGAAAGTTTTTGCTCCAACAAGTATCTCAAGCTCTTTTGATGTGTTTTTTTCACAAAAGTTCCACAAACAAGGTATGCCCTCTACTTCTGTACTGCCAAGAGAATTGCTACGAACGCCTTTTCATATATGGATAATCCTAGGTTCTTATATCCTAATGCCTTACTCAAATATGCTAATGGATGGCCTTTATGCATGAGTACATCACCAATCCCATAATAGGAAGCACCAGTTTCCACCACAAATTTATCTTAAAATCTGGTACTTGTAACACTGGGGTGGTGGTCATAGCTTCTTTCAACTTATCAAAATATTCTTGAGCCTTAGTGTTCCAACTAATGAAATTGACCTTTCTTGAGTTGTTGTATTAGTGGTTTGGCTATCTCCCCATACTCTCTCAAAAATTTCCTGTAGTAACCTGTCAAGCCAAGGATTCACCTTAGAGCGTTCACATTGGTGGACTGGGCCAATTCTTTACACTATCAATCTTGTTAGGATCAACCCCCACTCCTCTTTCAGTGACGATATTCCCTAAATACTCCACTTGTTTCAGTCCAAAATTGCACTTAGTCATCTTAGCATATAGTAGATTTTCTTTGAGCAACTCTAAGACTTTCCTCACATGTTGGTGATTCTCCATATCAAGACTATAAATTAGGACGTCATCAAAGAATACCAACACAAATTCCCTCAAAATGGTCCCTGAAAACATCATTGATTAAAGCTTGGAATGTAGCAGGAACATTATTAAGCCCAAAGGACATTACAAAAAATTCATAATGTCCAGATGAAGTTACAAAAGTAGTTTTTCCCACATCATCATGATTCATTCTGATGGTCAGCTCTTAGAGGAAACAGTTTAGCTCCTCCCAATCCATTCAGTAGGTCATCAATTAGAGGAATTGAATATCCATCCTTGATGGTCATGGAGTTTAACTTCCTATAATCCACACAGAATCTCCATGAACCATCCTTCTTCTTCACCAGTAGCACTGGAGATGCAAATGGATTACTACCAGATTGGATAAAACAAGTATTTAACATTTCTTGTACCATGGCTTTAGACATCAAAATTTTGAGATAAATTACTAATTAATAACCAAAATAAATCGGTTATTAATTTAGTAAAAAAATAGTAAAAAATGATGATCAATGTCGTAGGGTATAGCAGTTTATAGATTACTGTGCTACATCCGATATTTAATCTTTACCATTCATAAGTATAGAAATATACACTCATCCAAATTCATTATCAAATATATATATATATATATATATATATATATATATATATATATATATATGATAATTATTTACAATATGCCAAATTTGATCCAAGTGCTAGAAAATATCTCGTTGGAGAAACCTTCAACTTATTTATGTCACGAATGACATTTTTTGGTGCTAAATGTGATCTATTTATTTGCAAAGAAAACAGTAAAAAAAAAAAACATTTTGCACTAATTTCACATAGGACATCCATATGTAGTTTACATTTAAGTAAATATTATGATGCGTGGTAGGGTAGATGTAGATGCAAATCACTTCGAGATAAAGTTGGTTCTTAATTAGTCAATTAGAGGGTAATCTTCGGGCTCTTGTGCCGTTCTCCCTGTGACAGTTATAGTATGTTGCCTGTGGCATTTATAGTATGTTGCCGGTATAGGTGAATCAAGGTTATATTGCTGAGAAAACTCTCTGATATTAAAGTTCTGGCGCTGCTCTGGAGCAACCACAATTTGTCGACATTGTTGCTTGAAAAGCACAAAAACAAGGCGGTGTATTCCCAACGTTGGTTGAGGGTCCTCATAAGTCATTATTTCATTTCATGAATAAATAATTAATCATAATGGTACATTATATTCATGATACACTAATTAGAAAATATATATTTCTTGTACATCTAAAATTAAAGTCATGATGAAACGATATAGTATATTGTAAAATTACTCACCGAAATTTGTATCTGTGGTTTCAGGTATATCTGTCATGATCTTGTATTTGATTTAATTTACAAACAAATTCAATAAATTATATATATTGCATGTAACTTAGAACACTTCAAAAAATAATGCTTGGAATTAAAGATATATGATATGTCTAATTGGGCCAGCCCAACTAGCCTACTATTTCTCTACGTACTGGGCCACGAGCCCGATCTAGAAGCATACTATTACGAAAATCCAATTACCTTCAAATAAAGTTTGGCCCAATAAATTAACCACAACCCAATCGACAAGGTATAAATAACGACAGAATTCATTTATTAAAGGTACGCCCTATTATTTGAGTAATACTATAATTTGTATTCTCTCAACTATTTCCACAATCCGCACGTCTGACTTGAGCGTCGGAGGGGTTTCCGCCAGATCAACCCCCGGCCTAGTTCATGTGTTCTTTGTTCGCAGGTATCTCAGGGCCATCTAGCACGTGAGAAGTGATCCACTTTGCTCTCCCAGCTCCCTCGATCTCAACTATCTAAGGTAATCTATTTTTAGCATCATCATTTTGGCGCCGTCTGTGGGAATTCATACCAAATCACGTAGCCTCCAAGATGCTCCTGAGTCATCCACTCGGAGAGAGAATGACACAGCTAACAACCTCCCAATTCGCGGAGGCTCTGGCTTGCCACCTCCTCTCCGTGCTCCGAATCCATCTCACGAGGTTCAGGTGAATCCTCCTCGGGATCCACTACTTGCCGATCCTCCACTACCTGCTCCACCGCTCCATGCTTCACGAACGGTTCAAATAACCGAAGAAGCCCTCCAACACATGATTGCGGAAGCTTCGGCTCGTGCTGCCACTAAAGCAGTGGCACAATACATCGCCACAACGGGAGTCAACGCTCCCCTTGCATCTCCACCCGTGCCACAACATCCTCCACCGCCAGCGAATACTGCATCCACCTCAAACCCTAGGTCTCGAATGCAACAATCTACTCATCGCCAAGATGCACAAACTGGGCGACAAAACCCACGTTCACCTTCAAGAGGCAACGCCTCTCGCTAACGAGCTCCTCCACACAATGGTGGAGAGGATGAAATTAACAGTTGGGTATCTCGCTCAAATCACCTTCCCCACATAGGTAATCCCATTGGTGGAAGGGCAATACCTCCAATAAGGCGCTGTCCCTTCACTGTCGCAATAATCAATGAGATACTACCCCTAAAAGTCTCGAGTCTACCGCAGTTCGATGGAACTAGTGACCCACATGAGCACCTTGAAAAGTTCTACGCCATGACAAATCTATATGGCCCAACTGAAGCGGCGATGTGCAAGATGTTTCGCACAACGCTCTCCGAACGAGCATTGAGCTGGTTCAACTCCTTGCCCACTGGGTCAGTTGAAGCTCTCTCCCAACTAACGGATCGTTTCACCCACCATTTCGCTATCAACAAAGAGTACGCTAAGACTCCCGCGTACCTCTTCACTATCACCCAGAGAGAGGGCGAGACCCTCCGCAACTACATTCAACGATTTGTAGAGACAGCTCAGAAAGTTCCTAACGTGGGAAGAAGCATGCTCGCTGGAAACATTCAACAAAAATTTGAAGGAAGGTAGATTCAAGGAATCTATTGCAGGAAGACCTCCAACCACTCTGGAAGAGCTACTAAGTCGCGCTGAGAAACACGTGCGCATCGAAGAGGCTTCAGCCCTCCCTCCTCCCAAGAGGAAAAGAGATGAAGATCACTTCAATACCCGGCAACGAGATGGCCGACGCCAATCGTCGACATCTCATTGAGAATCTCCTTCTACATCCCTGGACTTCCAATGATGTCAATGACACTTGGAATCTCTCGAGCCCATAGCATTATTAGTGATCACATCATCCTAAACTGGGGGGCTATCCTACCTTAAGGATGATGCATCCCCTCACCTCTCGACATCAATTTGACGAAACATCTACATCATCTACTTAGTACAAGTTTAGTTATTTTGAGCGATTCGCTCCCTACTTGTTTAGTTACATTCGCCTCAAGTAGGCTTGTAACCTTCACATTTTCAAGCAATGAATAAAACGAGCTATTTCCCTTACACTCGGCATTATTGCTCAACAACTACATAATTATTATCTCAAGTCAACATTAACCCTGTGAACACTTAGAGATTTTATGATAATCTATATAGCCTGGCCAGCTTGATTTCATAAACTTCTTTATCTGTCTTCATGGGGTCTTACATTTAAAACGTGGTCACGGTCCTAACATATTTACGACCCATGAGGTCTAACAAGGGGAATGATCCCCTTCAAAAAATCTTGAGAGACTGATCCCCTCATCAAGTACATCGCGCACAATGCCAAATGTAAACACATACAAGCAACGCGTCAACCAATGACAATGTCATACAATATAAACATCAAATGAAATAGTAGTGGGCCAACCCATCTACACCAAGTATGAAGACAAAATGAAAAACCTACAATTTTGCGCCCCTAAAAAAAAAACGAAAAAAAAACGCACGATTGGCCCACGGCGCCTCGGTCCGCGCGCACAACAAAAAAAAATGAGAAAAATGAAGAAGAAGAAGAAAAAAAAGAAGAAGTAGAAGAAAAAAGAAAAAGAAGAAGAAGAAGACGAAGAAGAAGAAGAAGAAGAAGTAGAAGAAGAAGAGAAGAAGAAGAAGAAGAAGAAGAATAATAAAAAAGAAAAGGAAAAAAAAAAAAAATTGGGAAACGCACGCGTCGCGCGGGGGTAAGCCTCTACCTCTCTCTCTTCCCCACGTGGGCAGCCTCTACCCCACCTACCCCTCCCCTCTCCCCCTCTCTCTCTCTCTCTTGACCCACCCACCCCTCCCCTCCCCCTCTCTCTCCTTCTTCTCTCTCCTGACCCACCCCCCCCTCCCCCTCTCTTTCTCTCTCCGTCTCTCTCCTGTGTCCCCTGCCCCCCCTATGCCAAATCCAATCGCGCGGCCCCGCTCCCCCACTATCCAATCGCGCGTCAGCTATGCTCCATATCAAATCGCGTGCAAATTTTAACGCGCTCCATCAAATCGCGCGCAAATTTCAACACGCTTCATCAAATCGCGCGCGAATTTCAAACCGCTCCACCAAATCGCGTGCGCTTTCCGAGGCGCCTCACCAAATCGGGCGCGCTCTCAAATGGATAAATAAATATTATTATTTTTCACGCCACACCAACGATTAACGTAACACTACAACACCGATCTACTCTCGACTCGATCCGGTACCCCTTTCGACTTGGCTCCCACATCGACTCGAGAGTGGGGGGCTAATAATATGCCTATTTGGGCCAGCCCAATTAGCCTACTATTTCTCTACGTACTGGGCCACGAGCCCGATCTAGAAGCATACTATTACGAAAATCCAATTACCTTCAAATACAGTTTGGCCCAATAAATTAACCACAACCCAATCGACAAGGTATAAATAACGACAGAATTCATTTATTAAAGGTACGCCCTATTATTTGAGTAATACTATAATTTGCATTCTCTCAACTATTTCCACAATCTGCACGTTTGACTTGAGCGTCGGAGGAGTTTCCGCCGGATCAACCCCCGGCCTAGTTCACGTGTTCTTTGTTCGCATGTATCTTAAGGCCATCTAGCACGTGAGCACTGATTCACTTTGCTCTCCCAGCTCCCTCGATTTCAACTATCTAAGGTGATCTATTTTTAGCATCATCAATATAGTTTGAATATTTTTTTTTAATTATTCGATTATCGAATTGAAACTAGAATGAAAAACTAAAAGCTAAAAATCTTGAAGACTAGATAAAACTTCCAAGATATATTACTACATACCAGTGCAAGTACTCCTTATGGATTGGATTGCTTGGACTTGGAGCATTGTGATCAATCAAAACCTGACATATCTACCCTACTACACATCATCATATTTACTTAAATGGAAGTGGTGATTACAAATAAGCCCGTCAATGGGTACTTATTGATAAAGAGATCCAGACAAAAACTTCTTTACAAATAAGTCCACACATGGTCCAGATTTTTGTAAAAGACTAAAATAGCCCCTCATACTTTAATATACTCCAATTTCATCATTAATTTAATTTAATCTCAATTTGACCCCAAATTTCACAAACCATTCAATTTTGACCCAAAACTTCTTTTTTTTTCAAAAAAAAAAAAAAATTTCAAAAAACTTTTTTTTGCCGCCGGATTCCGGCGTTGACTTTTTGATTTTTCTTTTTCTTCCGGATTTTTTTCGCCGTTTTTCGGCGTTGACTTTTTTTTTTTCCTTTCTGTAACATTTTTTTTTTCCGTTTAAACAACAATATTGCTGTGATTGACTGTAATATTAACTATATTGCTGTTAAACTCAGTAAAATTAACTAAACTACAGTTTAACACAACAATATTGTTATATTAATCTGTAGCACAGTAATATTAACACAAAAAAACTCATTATTATTGTGTAATAGAGTAATAATACTATGTTGACCGTTCAACAAATGTAACATAATAAAAAGCCAAAAGAATTAATATTACTGTGAGTGACGGTAATATTACTATAACAACAGTAATATTACCGTTAACCACAGTAATATTACAATAATAGACAGTATTATTATTACTTTACTCCGTGAATAACTCAAACAAACAAAAAAATCCAAACAAAATAATAATATTGATGTGGTTGACAACAATATTACTATAACCACAGTAATATTACCGTCAACCACAGTAATATTATTGTGTTTACAGTAATATTATAATAATAGACAGTAATATTATTACATTACTCTGTGAATAACTCAAACAAAACAAAAAAACCCAGAAAAATAATAATATTGATGTTGTTGACAGTAATATTATTGTGTTTATATTTAGTTTACTGTCAACGACAGTAATATAATTACGTTGACTTGTCAACAAATCAATCAAAATAAAAAATAATAATATTCGTTAATTTAGTGTCAACGGCAGAACAATTACATAAATGTATTGTCAACGGCAGTACAATTACGTTAATTAACTGTCATTTACAGTATAATTACGTTAATTTACTGTCAGCGACAGCACAATTACGGTCACCGTTTAGCGACGGACGTAAAAAAAAAAAAAAAAAACAAAACTAAAAAAAAAAAACACTAAAAAAAGTCAAAGCCGGAATCCGGCGGTGGAAAAAAAAGACCAAAAAAAAAAAGGTCAACGCCGGAAACCGGCAGAAAAATTCTGAAAATAAAAAAAAACGCCGGAATCCAGCAGCAAAAAAAATGTTTTTTGAAAAAAATAAGTCAAAATTGGATTTTTTTGGTCAAAATTGGATTTTTGTGGACAAAATTGATTACATTGGGGTTACAATTAAGAATTGGGTATAAAGGGTTGGGGGTAATATTGTCATATACATGAATGTTTCATTTATTTATAATAAATATTAAAGGGATGGGCTTATTACTGAAAGAGATATAAACCATAAACCTAAAATAATAAAGATGTTTGGTTGGGGACTTATGCACAAAAACCCCTAAATGTAAACTATGTATGAATGTCCTATGTGAAATTAGTGCAACGTGTTTTTGTTTTTTTTTTTTTACTGCTTTCTCTGCAAATAAATAGATCACATTTAGCACAAAAAAATGTCATTCGTGGCATAAATAAGTTGAAGGTTTCTCCAACGAGATATTTTCTAGCACTTGGATCAAATTTGGCATGTTTTAAATAATTATCATATATATATATTTGATAATGAATTTGGGTGAGTGTATATTTCTATACTTATGAATGGTAAAGATTAAATACCGGATGTAGCACAGTAATCTATAAACTCCTATACCCTTCGACACTGATCATCATTTTTTACTATTTCCTTGTGTTTAAGGAGCTTTTCCACTGTATCCATTAACAACTTTCACGAGCTCTCCCACTAATTACTCTGATCTTCAATCTTCTGGTTAGTCTCCACTCTATTTTTAGTCATTTCTGCTTGGAAATTGGCTTACATCTCACTCATCTCACCCTGAATCTTCTTGTTGAAAGCTAACTGGTCATCCTGATACACTTCTGCATCAGATCTGGTGTTATTACTTGAACCGGTTCTTACATGACTTATAGTCTTCATTTCAGGTGAAGAATGACCAAAAACGATGGCTCTAGATACCAAATGTTATGAATTCTTCTTCCACCAAAGAGCTCCACGTAATATTATGATAAACCTGTGAATAAATAGAAGAACTTTCAGAATAACAATGGCGGCGGCTGTATTTTCTTAATGTTTGTATAAAGATTTCTACAAGATAAATCTAAGCTATATTAACCTAAAAATTACGAGGAAAATGGACAAAAGACGATGACAACCCCCTCCTTGTCCTTTTATGCTGCCAACATATGAAGAGAGAACGAGGGCTTGTGTGTGGCACCTTCCCATGCAGATCAGTTGGCCGAAATGACGTCGTTCCCTTTATTCGAAATAAAGAAATAAAAAACGCTGAATTGAATAAGCGCGTCAACCCTTCTATAAGTTGGATGACACCGTTTTATTGTCGGATTTAAAAAAAAAACCATTTATTCTGTTACATCCATATTCCCACAAAACCTAAACATTCAAAATCCTCAAAACTCAACAAACCCTACAAAGAGGGCAAGTATGGAGTTAAAAGACATCAAAATGAAAGATTCTACGGTGGAAGAACCCAAGAAGGTATGCATTTATGTGTTTTTTAACTAGGCTATCGTGTTTATCCGTGGGGTTAGTCAATCCTCTGTAAATGGGGAAAGAAGAGACGACTCGCATTCAACTGGACTTAAAACTGTTTAGATAAAGAAATGACTTGCTTGCTACTAGAAATCGTATTCAAAAAGTTCAAAAAGACAATGGTAGGTTGCATTGGTAGCTATGCTTAGCGGTGACCTTTTTTCATCCTCATTCTGGCGTAAAACGCCAGCAACAAAACGCCAAAATATGGCGTAAAACAAAAGTCCCACTCACCAAAAAAAAGTGGACCACTTCAATAATTTCTCGTAAGAAATCAAAAGAACTGGAATACCAAAGGGAGTCAAATACTACGAAGATGCAGCGGAATGGTGAAAATGGGAGCCAAGGAATCAAACTTGGATTGTCATTGTCTTATCGTCCTGTCGTCAGCTGCTACAACTAGAATAGGGGGCTAAGCTAATTACTAGGAATAAGTCAGCAGAGAAAAGAAAAAAAAGGGTGGAATGGAATCGGTAGTGAAGTCAAAAAAAAAAAATCGCTCAGACACGTTCGACATTTGCAAGTCGAAGTTTGTAGCTCAAAATTGACACTAAGATGTCAATATTTGGGCAACAAACTTGACATAACCAACATGTCGATTTGGTTGCTCTAAATTCGCCACAGCGATGTCGATTTTTCCAGCAAGATTCAACATATTCTTAATGTCGATCTTTTGTGCTTTATTTCGACTGTTAAGTGTCGTTTTTTAGCATATATTTTCGACACCTTGATGTCAATTATAACCAGTTTCAACTTTATTTTTTTCCCTCTTTTTTTTTTTTGGAAAGTTGAACAAATAAAGAATTAACAATGGATTATTCAAGTGAATTTATCAACCAAAGTACATTTGCAACAAGAGATGAACATTAGCAATGAATTACTCTACTGAAGCAACGGCGTTGTTGGATGGGTTTATGTTGCTCATGGTTGTACTGTGAGCAACGGCGGTCGGGTGATGACCTTGTGGCGGTGACAGTGCTTGGACGACGGGGAAGAGTTTGGGGGGGGGGGGGGGGGGGGGGGGTCCTTAAATTTTTTTTATTTTTATTTTATTTTTTTGGTTTTGCAAAATAATTGTTGTATTATTTGGTCTTGCATGAACAAGCAAAAATGCAATTTAAGTAATAGACATATTTGTCATTTCATCTTAATAAAATAGAACTTTTTTGTGGTCTTCCTTAAATTTAATTTTCCACTTATTGAAACTACCGCTACCCTAATGGACCGTTGAGTCACCATAATTTACATTCATCATCAAATACTTATCGGGCCAAGGGATTTCACCTTTTGGTGCTAGTATTGCTGATAGCCGCGACGGCCTAACTAGATTTATGAATTTAAAAAAAAATCAAAAATAAAATAATTATGGGGTTCTGTGCTTCGTTGCCCGTAGTAAGGTTGTAGAAAGGGCTTCACGATGCTTTGGGTAGTGAAGCCCATTGTAACACTCAAAAGATCTGTTCTTTTTTAAAATTTGTAAAAATGATTTTTATGTATGGGAAGCAGATACACTTAAACCTCTATAAATTAATACAATTGAACCTGCCAAATTTTGATTATTTTAGCGAAATATTAAATTATAGAGATAATAATTTAGTAAATTTTTACCAAATCGGGACCGTAAGAAATTATTATTTAAAGAAGTTATTAATGTACTTGACTAAGCTAGTTATAATTACACGAGACCTTAGGGAAAATAGGTGCTTATACCCTTTTCACCCGTTCAAACCCTTATTAGGGTTTGTTTTATCTTATTTTATTTGGATTAATATTATTTTTATTTATTTATTTAAAAAAATAGTTTAAAACAATTTTTTTTTTAATATTTGTTTCTTTTTTATTTTTCATTTTTTTTCGATTGTGGCATGGGTGGTCGGAGCCTCGGTTAACTTACTCAGCATTAGTTAACTTCAATTAGTTGACATTTAATTTTATTTTCTTTTATCTGTTATTTTATTTAAAAAAAAAAATTCGGCAGCTGGTCGTCGGAGCTCTGTTATCTGACACCATATTAGTTAACTTCAACATTACTTAACATTCTATTATTTTTTTTTTGTTTTTGTTTTTTGTTTTTTTTTTTTTTTCCGGCGGCGGGTAGTCGGAGCTCCGATTAGCTGATTCAGCATTAGTTAATTGTAACATTAGTTGATATTTGACATTTTCTTTTTTTCTTTTATTTCTTTTATCTTTTTTTTTTCTTTTAATGTTTTCGGTGGTGGAGCATCGGAGCTCCGGTTAGGTGACTCAATGTTAGTTAACTTTAACTTTAGTTGACATATTTTTTTTGTCTTTTTTTCCAACGACTGTTCGTCGGAGCTCTGGTTAGTTGACTCAACATTAGTGAACTTCAACATCAATTGACATATCATTTTTTGTCCTTTTTTCCTTTTTTTAAAATTAGTTTTTTCGGCGGCGGGTCGTAGGAGCTCTAATTAGTTGACTTAGCACTACCTCACTACGTATTAGCTGACGTCCAACTTTCTTTCTTTTAACTTTTTTTTCCCCGAAACGGAAAGCTCTGATTAGTTGACTGTGCATTAAATGACTTTGCATTACTTAACATCCGACCATTTTTATTTATTTTCCTTTCAACTCTTTTTTTTTTTGCGGTGGATATTTAGGGCTCTGATTAGCTCGCACCCGACAATTTTAATGTTAAAGTCAGTTAATCGTAGCTCCGGTAATCCCCCATTGGAGGAAAAAAAAAGGTTGAATGTCAACTAATGTTGAAGTTAACTAATGTTTAAATTAACTAATGTTGAGTGAGCTACTTAACCGGAAATCTGACAACCCGTTGCCGAAAAAAAGAGATGTCTACCAATGTTAAAGTTAACTAATGTTGAGTCAGCTAACCCGAGCTCCGATGACCCACCACCGGAAAAAAAATTAAAAGAAAAAAAATGGATTGTCAAATCTTAACTAATGTTGAAGTTAACTAATGGTAGTCAGCTAACTGGAGTTCTGATACGCGTTTTCCTCACGTATAAATTACCGCAAGTATACGGTATCGCATTTTGCAGAACAGTGGTTCCGGATATCGATCCACAGGGACCTTGTAGATTCACATGCTGAGTAGTGTAATTATATTATCGTTATATTATCTAGCCGATTGTAAATATTTGGATTGGTGAAAAACCCTAATTTAAAAGCATGCAAGATCGTAAACATGCAAATATAGAATGTACGTAAATAAAGTGACGACAACTCAACGCGGGGGGACTTCGATTTATAGGGGACTTCTAGGGCCAAATCCACCTATGTATAATCAACAACGATCTACAAATCCGTTATCTAATGCCACATTCCTATTCGTTAACCCATACGCTAATGTACTCTAACCCCCGTCTCCAGTGTAGTGAGAGTCTACCCACTGGTCCGACGTCTCCGTTTAGAACCTGCTATTAAGAGAGCATTTAGGCCAAGTCCTTAAGGGCTACCCGAAGTGCATCACGTCTCCGTTTCCACACTCCGAGCTATGTTTTCCTAACTTCAAACAAGAAATCCTCTCTCGAGTTCATTCCTATTTAATATCAATCCGAGAGCTGATCAAACAATCAAAAACATTTAATACAGGAAAACATAAACGAAATCAAAACACGACAAATAGATAACAGAAATGACGATCGAAATCAATATATACAAGGCTTCATTGCCCTTGAAGAAAATGTTCTTAGTTCATAACAAACATAGTATCAAAAGAATGTACAAAGGAAATGAAGAACAAAACGTAAAGAAATTGCGTAAGAAAAACCGAAGTCGAAACCCCCGTTGATGATTCCCGCGAAGAACCGTCGAAAACCTTAAAAAGTCGAAGAAGACTTGAAGAATGAAAGGGCCTTTCTATTTATAGTGAAATGCAAAGCTTCCTCAAGAAGCTTTCCATTTCAAAATATCTTTCTCAAAAGGCGTGCCCAGATCGCGATCCTGGTTGTTTGGATCGCGATCTGGCAGCCTCGGGGAACTGCCCACCGCCATGCCAGATCGCGATCCAGGAATGTGGATCGCGATCTGGATCTTCAATCATTTCAGCTATGTCGGTCCCCCCAGATCGCGATCCGACTTCCCGGATTGCGATCTGGATTTAACCCCTATTTCTTCTCTGTCAGCACCCCCAGATCGCGATCCGGAATGCTGGATCTCGATCTGGGTCTTGATCCCTTTTCATACTGTGACAACGCCCTGATCGCGATCCAGAGATGTCAGATCGCGATCTGGGTCTTCTTGGCCCCAAAATTGGCTTGAAAATTCGGTTTCGCTTTCAAATGGCTCTGACTCGGCAAAAATACCTAATAAAACCCTGAAATAGAAATAAAACAAGAAACGCAATAATATATACAAATAAAGCCGAAACTCGGACGAACGAAGACCAAAACTCGAGGATTTGATAAGCAAAAATCGTGCAAAACGAACACTTATCACACCCTCAAACTTAGATCTTTACTCGTCCCGAGTAAATCAAAACGAAACAACAACAAAGAGGAAATAAAAACAACAAACTAAACTAGGCCACTAACGTAGGGAATCACGATAACATTTAGCGTATGCAACAAGCCTTTGAACCCCTTGGTACCCCCAAAGGACGAGTTGTGTCTCGTGAGGGTTTTCGGACAACACACCCACAAAGTTGCCGGATTGGTCAAAGCATTACAATTAATTCCAAAGATAAAACGAGCTAGATAACTTAAAATCTTAGAATGGCATACGGCTTAAGGTATTCGACTTTCCTACCGACGCAATTAGTTGTTTCTACACCAAAATGAAAGATAGACTCAAGAATCCGTAATTAAACAATAAACACAATTATCGAGGGTTTTGAGTAGAAATGTGGGTGAAAAGTAAGTTTTGATTCTGAAATTCAAAAACTCGAGTTGGGAAATGACAACAACAATATTTTTGGTGATTTTCATCACAATTTCCTTTTTTCATTTTTTTTTTGAAACGGGCATAATCGTGACTCGTGCAAGGCCCGACACCACTGTGTTATCTCCCTGACCCATTTATCGAACTTTAGTCCAAGAAACCCCCAAGCTCGACAGGGAAATCAGAGCGTGAATCACAACAATACCACAAATTATTTATTTATTTATTTATTTATTTTTTATTTTTTTACATCTAACGAAAAATAAAAACGTAAAGACCATTGATAGAACTTTTAGCCAACAACTGGAAATCGTGAACACATAATTCAATTCTAACTCGCCCCCCAAACCTCAGACTATTATACCCCTGAGAAAAGTGCGCTCAAGCTTAATCGGAAAGGATTCGAAAGGCTATCCACATAAGTTGCAAAAACGCAGTCGGAAGGTACATCTATAATTAGCCGGTTATCCATAATTTCAATTTTAAAATCAACTAGCCCATCTACTTATTCATTAATTGCTTTGCTTCAATAGAACCCGGAAATGCAACTTACACTCGATCCTAAATGAAATGCATGTGACAAACAAAATACAATTACGGAAATCGAAATACATAAACGAAACTAAATTATATGATATGCATGCAAAAGACCAAATTAAAATAAGATAAATAAAATAAAAATAAAAACAAAGTCTAGCAAAGATACATCGTAAACGAAAATATCAATCCAACGACTTATCCCAAAACAAACGAAATAAAAACAAAAGCAAAAACAAAGAGGTTCAACAAACACCACCCTCAAACTCAAACTCTAGCATAGTCCCTATGCTCAAAAACCAGAATAAAAAATAAAAGGGATAGAAAACACAACGTCCCTAGATGTCATAGTCTTCCTCGATGGCTCGGTCCTCGTCCTCTCGAAGTCCACGCTCGTGCTCCTCCCAGACGGGCCTCACCAGTGTGGTGGCTGCCTCTCGTGCGGCTTCTTCTGCGGCTGCTGTGGAGGTAGAAGCTCCGTCAAAACGTGGCCGTGGTGGGAATGGTCGCGGCTTGACGACATCGTCTGTCCTGCACTGGAGTGCTGCCGCCATCACCTTGATCATCTTCTTGAACCAGCCCACGTTCTCCTCCATAGCATCCATCCACTCGGTCATATACTCCGGGAGTGGCGGAGCTGCTGCTGCTGCTGTCTGGTGTCTTTTTCCGCCTCGTGGTGCGGCTCGGGCTGGTCGAGAATCCTCGGATGGTGGCGCGTCTGGCTCAGGGCCATCGCCCTCGCCTTGTGGACCGGAGGCTGGCTGGATCTTGTCGAACGGGAAGATTGGCTTCGGAGCCTTTGTGACCTTGTCGTCGGCAAACATTGCCACGTTGGCATTTTTGCATAAGACGGTGATGAGGGAGGGGAACATCGGGCCCAAAGAGGTGTCGCCCATGCACCGTCGAATCTCTGAGTGGATAATGGCACCCACGTTCAGAGGGGTGCCCTTCATGATTGCGTAAATCAACGTGAGGCGAGTGGCATAGGGCCGGCCGTTGAAACCGTCGGCATGAGTCGGGAGCAGACGAAGTACATCCAAATCTTCGCCTCCCTCGAGAGCTCGGCCCGATGGAACCACTTATCTCCTTTTGCCCAATACGATCCTCGGGGGCACAGGGCCTGAATGAGGTCAATGTACGTCGTCTCCATCTTCAGTTCCTGGAACGGCTCGGTCGGGATGTCCGGAACACGGGGGGGGGGGCAAGCTTGTAGACTCGGTTGATGGCTTCTGCGTCATAACGAACTTCGACGCCCCGGATGAAAACCACCGAGCCTTTGTACTGACCGGCATTGGCGTAGAAGAGCCGGACCAAGTTCTCGTTGTAGGTGCCCGGTTTGTCGACGAGTGCTCTCCACCACCTTTCGTGGATGTTGTCGACGACCGAGGGGCATCCAATCGTACGGACACACAACTCACGCTCTGGGACAATCGAACGAGAGAGGCGGTCGATAAATTTGCTCTTGGCTTCGACATTCACATAGATGTCTTCATCGTGTTCGTCGAAGGTGACGTTGCTCACGAGCGTGCGTTGATTGGCTCGGGCGCCCGTGTTGAGTGGCACGTCACCGGTTCTTGGAATGGTTTGCTCGGTTGGTCGCTCCGAATGTGAAGGGGAATGTGAAGAGCCTTCTTCCCCCCCTTTGCCTTGAGCCTTTCCCTTCTTCTTTTCAGGAGCCTTTCCTTTGCCTTTCAGTTGGGCTTTCTTGGAATTCTCGCCCGTCTTTTGGAGTTTGTTTGCCGGTGAAGTCATGGTGTGAACGAGGGTGCAAAATGAAACTTGAAATTGGTTCGTACAATTCTTCGAACACTTGGCGTGCACAAGTTCTTTGAAACTCCTTGAATGCTAGTTTCTTTCGAAAACTAACCCTCCTACATCAATCAACACAATAAAAACAATTAATGACGATCAACGAACAAAAATTAGCATAATATGACTCGACCCATTCAAAAATTCGCAAGAAATTCGAAATTAAGCATAATAGGGCAATTCCTATATCTAAACATTGGTTCAACCAATTAAACAAGCCTTTAAATCCCAAAACCAAGTACCTAATTACGTACAAGCAATAAGAATTGAAGAACCGAGGGACAAAACGAGAAAATTGGAAGAAATTCGAATTTCAAGCAAAAACTCAAAAAATTGGGTCAAAAACATACTTTTGTTGAAGATTCGTCCACAATTCTCTATAACAACAAGCAATAATGGTAATAGTTGATGATAATCTAAGAAAATTGCAAGTTTGAAGAGGAAATTTGAAGGAAACTCGAAGTTCTAGGGTTTGGGGGAGAGGGGGTGTTCGAATTTTTGAAAATAAGGAAGTGAGAAAAAGAGAGGGGTTTTTTTTTTCTTCGTATAAGTACAATTTTTTTCCCCAGATCGCGATCTAGAAGGGCCGGATCGCGATCTGGGTCCGCAACTTGTAGCCTCTGTAAGACCCCCAAGATCGCGATCCGGCTTTATGGATAGCGATCCGGCTTTCTGGATCGCGATCTGGATTTCACCCCATTTTACTCTCTGTCGGACCCCCCAGATCGCGATCCGGCTTTCTGGATCGCGATTTGGATTTCACCCCATTTTACTCTCTGTCGGACCCCCCGGCTTTCTGGATCGCGATCTGGGTCCTGTAATCTGCTCAAAATTTGAAATTTAAACGGGTGAGATAGAGGAATTGAACCCTAAAAAATAAAAAAATGCAAGAAAAAACTAAAAACGAAAACGAAAGCAAGAATAAAAGAAAAATGACAGAGAATGAGCAATAATGGGGTGCCTCCCATTTAGCGCCTGTTTTACAGTCGACGGCTCGACTTCTTTTGGATTTATTGGGAGAAAATTAGTGCGACACGCTCCACTTCCTAGGGAGCACCATTTGGATAGTAATGCTTGACTCGTTGCCCATTCACTTTGAACGACGGACCATCTCGTCCTCGTATTTCGATAACTCCTTGTGGGGTTGCGCTCAGGACTACGAATGGTCCTGACCAACGGGACTTGAGCTTTCCCGGAAATAGTCGTAGCCGAGAATTGAATAGCAGGACTTTGTCACCTGCCCGGAACTCTCGCTTTGTAATCCTTTTGTCATGCCACCTTATCGTCTTTTCTTTGTAAATCTTGGCATTTTTGTAAGCATCGTTTCTGAACTCCTCCATTTCGTTGAGTTGAAGCAATCGACGATCGCCGGTGGCTGTTTGATCGAAATTGAGCTTTTTGATTGCCCAATAAGCTCGGTGCTCCAATTCCACTGGCAGGTGGCACGCTTTCCCAAACACGAGTTTGTACGGAGACATCCCAATCGGTGTCTTGAATGCGGTTCGATAGGCCCAAAGTGCATCATCGAGCTTCAACGCCCAATCTTTTCGGCTCGTGCTCACGGTCTTCTCCAGAATCTGTTTGATTTCTCGGTTTGACAACTCAACAAGGCCATTTGTTTGCGGATGATAAGCTAGCGCAATTTTGTGTCGGATCCCCAACTTATTCGTGAGATTAGTGAGCAGTTTGTTGCAGAAGTGAGATCCTTCATCGCTAATGATCGCCCTGGGTGTCCCTAGCCTTGAGAATATGTTCTTGTGGAAGAATTTGAGGACTGTACGAGCATCGTTGGCAGTGGTGGCAATTGCTTCAACCCATTTGGACACGTAGTCCACAGCAAGCAGAATGTATAACTTCCCGTTCGAAGAAGGGAATGGTCCCATGAAGTCTATGCCCCAAACATCGAAAAGCTCCACCTCTTGCATGTTGTTCAAAGGCATTTGGCTTTTGTTGGATAGGTTCCCTGTTCGTTGGCATCGATCACACCGTTTCACGAACTCGTAACTATCTCGGAATAGGGTTGGCCAAAAGAAGCCTGACTGCAGAACTTTGGCGGCTGTGTGAGATTCCACGTGATGCCCGCCACAAGGTGAAGAGTGGCAATGTGTGAGAATCTAAAGTACTTCTATTTCCGTAACACATCTTCGGATGACACGATCGGGGCCGGTTCTGAAAAGCAACGGCTCGTCCCATAGGTAGAAACGACTGCCGTGAAGGAATTTTTTCTTTTGGTGATAAGATAGATCGTCAGGAATGATTCCACTGGCCAAGAAGTTGGCCACATCAGCATACCACGGAGTGTGAGTACTAATGGCGAGCAGTTGCTCGTCTGGGAATGATTCCTGAATATTTCCTTCGGCTGGAGCTTCGTCTAGTATGAGTCTGGAAAGATGATCTGCTACCACATTCTCGCTCCCCTTTTTGTCTCTGATTTCCAAGTCGAATTCTTGGAGTAGGAGCACCCATCTGATGAGTCTGGGCTTGGCGTCCTTCTTTGCGAACAAGTATCGAATAGCTGCATGGTCGGTGTAAATGATCACCTGAGACCCCAAAATATACGGTCTGAACTTGTCAACGGCATAAACGACAGCAAGCATTTCCTTCTCGGTCGTTGAATAGTTATTCTGTGCCTGGTCAAGTGTACGACTCGAATAGTAGATGGCTTTGAAGATTTTGTCCCTCCTCTATCCCAATACTGCACCTACAGCATAGTCGCTCGCATCGCACATGATCTCGAATGGTTCCTCCCAATTGGGAGTAATCATAATCGGTGATTGGGTTAGCTTCTCTTTGAGAAACGTGAAAGCCTGCAAACAAGCAGAATCAAAATCAAAGACGGCTTCCTTCTCAAGCAAATGACATAATGGTTTTACTATTTTCGAAAAATCTTTAATGAATCTACGGTAAAACCCAGCATGCCCCAAAAAACTTCTAACCCCCTTGACATCCTTCGGTGGAGGCAATTTTTCAATTGTTTCGATTTTTTCCCTATCCACCTCAAGACCCTTTTTCGAGACCTTGTGACCTAGAACAATACCTTCACGAACCATAAAATGACATTTTTCCCAATTTAAAACAAGGTTCGTTTCTGTACATCTTTTCAAAACAAGTTCTAGATTGTGCACACAATGATCGAAAGACGATCCAAACACAGAAAAATCATCCATAAACACCTCAAGAAATTCTTCTACCATATCATGAAAAATAGACATCATACATCGTTGAAAGGTAGCAGGTGCATTACACAAACCGAAAGGCATCCTACGAAATGCAAAGTTACCGTAGGGGCAAGTAAAGGTAGTTTTCTCTTGGTCTTCCGGGGCGATTGAAATTTGATTGTACCCCGAATAACCATCAAGAAAACAGTAATACTCGAAACCTCCTAGTCTGTCTAACATTTGATCAATAAAGGGAAGGGGGAAATGGTCTTTTCTAGTGGCTGCATTCAACAATCGGTAATCGAAGCATACACGCCACCCAGTGACTGTTCTAGACGGAATAAGTTCATTTTTATCATTCACAACGACCGTCATCCCACCCCTTTTTGGCACAACCTGCACCAGACTGACCCACGGACTGTCAGAAATTGCATAAATCATACCAGCGCCTAACAGTTTTAAGACTTTTGTTTTGACTACCTCTTTCATTGACGGGTTTAACCGCCTTTGAGGTTGGACTCTCGGTTTATAGACGTCTTCCATTAGAATTTTGTGTTGAACAATAGATGGGCTAATTCCCTTAATATCCTCAATAGACCAACCTATAGCCGACCTATATTCCCTAAGGAACAACACACAATCAAGCACATCATTTTCAATAGGAGTTTCAGGGGAGGCATAATGCAAATCAATAGAATTAACAATGCAGTGCTCAATAGAATCACCCAATTCATACACATCAAAAAAGGAGGAAACACAGTCCTCGATCACATCTATTCTACTTCAATGCTCAACATGCTCAGAGTGTTTAAATGCATCTCTCAAATTAAAAACAACTTCATCCCCATTTACCCTAAGCATTAAAGATCCTAATTCCATATCAATCATCGCCTTACCAGTGGCTAAGAATGGACGACCTAAAATGATTGGTGCTTCATCATCTTCAGGCATTTCAAGTACCACAAAATCAACAGGCAAAATGAATTTATCTACTTTAACTAGCACATCTTCTACAATCCCATCGGGATATTTCAATGAACGATCAGCTAGTTGTAAAGTCATGCGAGTGCGGTTCAAATTTCCTAAGCCCAGTTTTAGAAACACAGACATATGCATCAAATTAATACTTGCCCCCAAATCACATAAAGCTTTATCGAAAGTAGAATTTCCAATAATACAAGGAATAGTGTAACTCCCTGGATCTTTCATTTTCGGTGGTAGATTCGACTGAAGAATGGCACTGCAAGTTGCCGTGAGTGTCACTGGTATGTCTTCTTCGATCCGAATTTTCTTGGATAGAACTTCCTTCATGAACTTGGTGTAGTTTGGCATTACCTCCAAGGCTTCTGCAAAAGGGATGTTGATTCGAATCTGTTTGATCTTTTCAATGAACTTCTTCAATTGATCCTGGAACTTATTCTTCTTCTGTCTTTCTGGAAAAGGAATAGGAGTTATCATAAGAGGGGGATTATCAGGAAAAGAAATGTTATTGGGCTTACTAGCCTCTTTTGTACCACTCCCTGAAATGGTGATTTCCGGCTCGACCGGGGTCGGTTGTACAGCTGCCCTCGGTGATTCGTCCGTCGGATAAGGAGGATCAGTCATTTGCAAACCACTTCGGGTGGTTATGGCTTGACAACTTTCTTTTGGATTGACTTCGGTATTGCTCGGAAATCCACCTTTTGCCATTGTGGACATGGATTGGGCGATTTGCCCTATTTGCTTTTCCATGTTCTTCATTGTTGATTTCAGGCCCTCCATTTCCTGTTCTTGTCGGTGAAGACGCTCGTCATACGTTGGCCCTCGTTGCTGTCTTTATTGGTTGAAATCGGGAGGTGGTTGTAGAGCATTCTTTGGATTGGCGTAGGAGAATTTCTCGTGATTCCGAATTCCCAGGTGGTAATGAGTAGGGTTTTGGTTCTGATTGTGGGTTCCCCGGAAATTGTTGAATCGGTGGTTCATAAAGTGTGCCTGCTCCCAATCGTCGTTTGTGGCTTGTGAAGTACTTGCTGCTGCTACTCGTTCGGTCTGTGGCCCTCGAACTGATAATTGGGCGACCTGGTTTGATAGGGTCGCTAATTGTGCTGAAACTGCGGCTAAAGGATCGAGTTGGTGGACTCCGGCCACCTTTTGTATACCACTCCGTTCGGACGGCCAATGGTAAGCATTCTCACACATTCGCTCGACAATGTCTCGAGCGTCTATGGGAGTCTTGTTTTGCAATGATCCACCTGAGGCAGCATCGACTAAAGATCGGGCTGGTTGATCGAGCCCATTGTAGAATAACTCCATTTGATCCCACAGGTTGAATCCGTGTTGAGGGCATTGTCGTAATAAGTCCTTGAATCTCTCCCAAGACTCGTGCATCGGCTCTTGGCTCATCTGTCTGAAGTTGCCTACATCTCTTCGTAATTGTGCGGTCTTCGAGGGTGGAAAGAATCGTGCCAGAAAGGCTTGTGATAATTCTTCCCAACAGGTGAGTGATCCTGGATTAAGACTCTGAAGCCAACTCTTCGCTTTATCTCTGACAGAAAATGAGAATAGCTTCAACCGGATGGCATCATCAGAAACACCGTTAACTTTGATTGTATCACAAATCTCCAAGAAATTGGCAAGATGGAGATTTGGATCTGCAGTGGCTGCTCCGGAGAATTGGTTCGCCATGACCATGTTGATTAGCCCCGTCTTTAGCTCGAAGTTGTTTGCGGCTATCGTTGGTTTCCTGATTCCCGAATAGTTCTCATTCACAGCTGGAGTTCGGTATTCTCGCATTGTTCGCTCGGGTGGCAGGTTCGGTCTTGGCTGCTCGTGATCTCGTCCTGGCTCTCGATCATACTCAAAGGCCACGTGCTCTAGATTTCCTTGATCTTCGGCCATAGGTTCACTTTGTTGTTTGCGCGTGGCCCTTCGTCTTCGCAACGTCCTTTCAATCTCGGGATCGTAAGGTATGATTTCCAAATTTCGACTCCTGGGCATAAACAAAGTGATTGGCTAAAATCAAGGTAAAAATCGAAAATAAAACAAGTAAATAGCTAAAGTAATAATCAGATAATTCGTAACACTATCAACAAAGATAAAATCAAATTGGTCCCCGGCAACGGCGCCAAAAACTTGATACGCGTTTTCCTCACGTATAAATTACCGCAAGTATACGGTATCGCATTTTGCAGAACAGTGGTTCCGGATATCGATCCATAGGGACCTTGTAGATTCACATGCTGAGTAGTGTAATTATATTATCGTTATATTATCTAGCCGATCGTAAATATTTGGATTGGTGAAAAACCCTAATTTAAAAGCATGCAAGATCGTAAACATGCAAATATAGAATGTACGTAAATAAAGTGACGACAACTCAACGCGGGGGGACTTCGATTTAAAGGGGACTTCTAGGGCCAAATCCACCTATGTATATTCAACAACGATCTACAAATCCGTTATCTAATGCCACATTCCTATTCGTTAACCCAGACGCTAATGTACTCTAACCCCCGTCTCCAGTGTAGTTAGAGTCTACCCACAGGTCCGACGTCTCCGTTTAGAACTTGCTATTAAGAGAGCATTTAGGCCAAGTCCTTAAAGGCTACCCGAAGTGCATCACGTCTCCGTTTCCACACTCCGAGCTATGTTTTCCTAACTTCAAACAAGAAATCCTCTCTCGAGTTCATTCCTATTTAATATAATCCGAGAGCTGATCAAATAATCAGAAGCATTTAATACAGGAAAACATAAACGAAATCGAAACACGACAAATAGATAACAGAAATGACGATCGAAATCAATATATACAAGGCTTCATTGCCCTAGAAGAAAATTTTCTTAGTTCATAACAAACATAGTATCAAAAGAATGTACAAAGGAAATGAAGAACAAAACGTAAAGAAATTGCGTAAGAAAAACCCAAGTCGAAACCCCCGTTGATGATTCCCGCGAAGAACCGTCGAAAACCGTAAAAAGTCGAAGAAGACCTGAAGAATGAAAGGGCCTTTCTATTTATAGTGAAATGCAAAGCTTCCTCAAGAAGCTTTCCATTTCAAAATATCTTTCTCAAAAGGCGTGCCCAGATCGCGATCCGGGTTGTTTGGATCGCGATCTGGCAGCCTCGGGGAACTGCCCACCGCCATGCCAGATCGCGATCCAGGAATGTGGATCGCGATCTGGATCTTCAATCATTTCAGCTATGTCGGTCCCCCCAGATCGCGATCCGACTTCCCGGATTGCGATCTGGATTTGGCCCCTATTTCTTCTCTGTCAGCACCCCCAGATCGCGATCCGGAATGCTGGATCTCGATCTGGGTCTTGATCCCTTTTCATACTGTGACAACCCCCAGATCGCGATCCAGAGATGTCAGATCGCGATCTGGGTCTTCTTGGCCCCAAAATTGGCTTGAAAATTCGGTTTCGCTTTCAAATGGCTCCGACTCGGCAAAAATACCTAATAAAACCCTGAAATAGAAATAAAACAAGAAACGCAATAATATATACAAATAAAGCCGAAACTCGGACGAACGAAGACCAAAACTCGAGAATTTGATAAGCAAAAATCGTGCAAAACGAACACTTATCAAGTTCCGATGACCCGCAGCCGGATAAAAAAATATTCTAAATGTTCTAAACAAAAAAACATCACAAAAACAAAAAAACTGACCGGGTCAGACGAGACTGGACCAGGTCAGACCGGCCTGGTAGGCGGGTGGGATGGGATATGGATGTGTTGGGCTTGTCTCTAATAGATAGGGGTGTGCACGGTTCAGTTCGGTTCGGTTTTTGGCTAAAATCGAACATGAACCGAAATATCAGTTTTTGTAAAATTAAATATTGATTTCTTTCGGTTTTGGTTCGGTTTCGGGTTTTTTCGGTTCGGTTTTGGTTATTTTTCGGTTCAAGAGTAACTATATATTCAAGTTGTACAAACAAAAGAATACAATTACAATTACTTTCACAACTTACTAATGCAATGAAAATATAAAATCTTTAATCCCGGACTTAACGTAATTTAGATGATGTATTATGCTTCATTTTTTTTCCTACTTTCATCTACCACATTATTAAAATCAAGTAAATTTTTAATTACTAAATAAATAAAATACAATGTCTCAATTTATGAACAAATGCTTAGAATGAAACAAGTAATTGAAAGATAGAAAATAAAAATTAGGGTAAAATAATACATATATTATATAAAATGAAGTCATTTTATAATTTTGGTTCGGTTCGGTTATTTACCTTTCCACCATAACGAACCGAATAATTCGTCATTTCAAAAATAAAAAACCGTACATGCGCTTTGCTATTCGGTACGGTTTGAAACGGCACGGTTTTTGGGTTTTTTGGTTCGGTTTTTAGGTTTTTCCGTTTTTTTGCTCACCCCTTCAAATAGAAATATGTAGGGCTATTTTGGGAATTCATGTTTTTATTGGTTTATTTAAATAAAAGTTAAAGGGTGTGTTGATTTGTGGTAAAACTTTATTCCATGGGCCTAGCTCAAATTCACCCCTTTATTATTCTAGGTTCGATGATATACCACTTTCGCCAAGAAGTCCATCCATTTAATATGTATTATAAATAAAGGGAAAAATTAATGTACTTGTCAAAATTACCCCCAACCCTTTAAACTCAATTCCTAATTGTAACCTCAATTTAACTTCAATTTCAAATTTTACAACAAAAATACAATTTTGACTTTAAAAAAAAAAATTGTTTCTGATTTTTTTTTGCCTTTGGTTTTCGGCATTGGATTTTTTTTATACGTCGCCGGTTTCCGGAGTTGAACGGTGGTCAGCGCTAGTCTCCGGCGTTTATTTTTTTTTCCCTAAAATTTATCCATTTTTTTTACACCTGCCGCTGAACGTTGACCGTAATTGTCTTGCCATTGACAGTAATTGTACTGTCGCCGATAGTAATTGTGTTGTCGTTGACAGTACAATTACTGTAAATATAATAATATTACTATCAACCACATTAATATTATTATTTTTTTGGTCTATTTATCTTGTTTGATTTGTTGATCAGTCAACGTAATAATATTACTTTCGTTGATGGTAAAATTACTGTAAACACAATAACATTACTGTCAACTACATCAATATTTTTTTTGGCCTTTTTATTTTGTTTGATTTTTGACCGATTAACGTAATAATATTACTGTCTACTACTGTAATATTATTGTAAACACAATAATATTACTATGGTTGACGGTAATATTACTGTCATTACAGTAATATTACTGTGGTTGACAGTAATATTACTGTCAACCACATGAATATTAATTGTTTAAATTTTTTATTATGTTTGCCTTTTTTGAACGGTCAACATACTAATATTATTCTATTACACATTAATAGAGATTTTTGTTATGTTAATATTACTGTGCTAGAGAGTACTATCGCAATATTACTTATTAAACTGTAATGTAGTTAATATTACTGTATTTAACAGTAATATAGTGAATATGATTGTAAATCACAACAATATTACTGTTTAAACGAGCAAAAAAATGTTGAAGAAAAAAAGTAAAAAAAAAAAAAAAAAAAGGTTAACGCCGACGCAGATTGGCGTTGACCGCTGGTCAGCGGCCGCAGAAAGAAGAAAAAAAAGTCAAAAAAAATATCAATGCCAGAGACCGGCGTTCAACAACGGCGACAGACGAAATTATAGTCAAAATTGGGTTAGGTGTCAAAATTAAATAATTGGTGAAATTTGGGATCAAATTGAGATTTAATGATGAGATTGGAGGGCATTTTAATATTTTACACACCTCTAAAAATTTTCTAGAATCTATATATCTATATAATATATAAAAGTTGAATTCCACACCTAATTGCTTGACATTTGGCAATTTTAATTGGTGACATGTATTCAATTTCATCCCATGTGGCAATCAAATTGGTGGAAATAAATCATCAAAAAACATGTCATCATTTTCCAAAATTAAATGTAATTAAATTATATTTAATTATTTTATTAATAAATTTATATCCTGCCATTTATAAAATGCTCTAAATATATCGAACATTGTTGATAACTTTAAATAGATTTATTTTTAAATTAAATGTAATAGTAATTAATTTAATTTGAATTTAGTTAAATTCAATTTAAAATTTGTATGGTTGGTGGTGTTACGATTACTTTGTATTTTTTTTTCATAAATTTGGATTTATATTAAAAAAATGCAGAATAAATCATTTGATATTAATATATTATACGTTTTACATGACCCGAAACCCAAAACTCGAAACCCGAAAACCCGAACATGACCCAAGAATATGTTTTTCTTTTTTACTAATTCAATATTATATAAAATAAAATTGGACTATTTTTTTTTCGGCCACGTGTACAGGAATATACTTCCAAATTATTTACTAGATAGAAACTTATACAACATGAATTTCATGTTATTGTTTTAACTTTTCCTTTTTCTTCAATGAATCCAGTGACAATAATGTTTGATTTAGCTTTTTTAATTATATACTAATTAAAGTACAAACTTTCTCATGATTATACTAATAAATTGAATAACATAACTTAAGTTTAATCAATTGATAAAAAAAAATGAAACAATTGATTTTATATATTTCAAAATATAACAATGCTATTCTAAATCTTTGGTATTAAATTATTTTATTCACTTTATTTAATACCAAAGATTAAGAACATCAATTGTTTTGTTTAAAATGTATAATGATCGTATATACTATATGTTGTATTCCTACTATATATCAATATCAGTATCAGTATCAGTATCAATATCAGTATCAATATCAATATCAGTATCAGTATGAGTATCAGTATCAATATCGATATTATTATTAGTATTAGTATTAGTATTAATATTAGTATTAATATTAGTATTAGTATTAGTATTAGTATTAGTATTAGTATTAGTATTAGTATTAGTATTAGTATTAGTATTAGTATTAGTATTAGTATTAGTATTAGTATTAGTATTAGTATTAGTATTAGTTTTAGTATTAGTATTAGTATTAATATTAGTATTAGTATTGGTATTAGTATTATTATTAGTATTAGTATTAGTATTAGTATTAGTATCAGTATGAGTATTAGTATTAGTTTTAATATTAGTTTGGGTATTGGTATTAATATTAGTATGAGTATCAATAATAGTATCAGAATTAGTATATGTAACAGTATTAGTATTAGTATTAGTACCAGTACTAGTATTAGTATTAGAATTAGTACCAGTACTAGTATTAGTATTAGTATTAGTATTAGTATTAGTATTAGTATTAGTATTAGGATTAGCATTAGCATTAGTATTTGTATTAGTATTAGTATTAGTATTAGTATTAGTATTAGTATTAGTATTAGTATTAGTATTAGTATTAGTATTAGTATTAGTATTAGTATTAGCATTAGCATTAGCATTAGGATTAGTATTAGTATTAGTATTAGTATTAGTATTAGTATTAGTATTAGTATTAGTATTAGTATTAGTATTAATATTAGTATTAGTATTAGTATTAGTATTAGTAATAGTACTAGTATTAGTATTAGTATTAGTATTAGTATTAGTATTAATATTAGTATCAATTTTAGTATCAGTATTAGTATTAGTATTAGTATCAGTATTAGTATCAGTATTCGTATTAACATTAGTATTAGTAATAGTATTAGTATTAGTATTAACATAGTATTGGTATTAATATTAATATTAATATTAGTATTGATAATATTGGTATTATTATTAGTATGTAGTATTTGTAGGATTACGATCAGTATAAGTATTAGTATTAGTATTAGTATTAGTATTAGTATTAGTATTAGTATTAGTATTAGTATTAGTATTAATATTAGTATTAGTATTAGTGCTAGTGTTAGTATTAGTATTAGTATTAGTGTTAGTATTATTATTAGTATTAGAATTAGTATTGGTATTAGTATTAGTATTAGTATTAGTATTAGTATTAGTATTAGTAGTATTAGTATTTGTATTAGTATTAGTATTAGTATTAGTATTAGTATTAGTATTAGTATTAGTATTAGTATTAGTATTAGTATTAGTATTAGTATTAGTATTAGTATTAGTATTAGTATTAGTATTAGTATTAGTATTAGTATTAGTGTTAGTGTTAGTATTATTGTTAGTATTAGTATTCGTATTAGTATTTGTTAAGTGTATATTTATACACTTAATTGTACCCTTTAATTGGAGCTTTTGGTGTGTTTTAATGATAATTGGTGCTTAAAAGGGCTATTATTTGTATTTTAGGTGCAAATTGAAGAATTGGCAACTTTTGGGGTGAAAACTGCAAATTCAGAGAAAAAGTGGGCCAAAAGTGAAAAAACCAGAATTCTGAAGAATTGAAGACCGGACGGCCGTCCGGATTTTAAAGCCTAATCTCACACGGCCGTCCGGATGGGCGTAGGGGCGCAGTGAAGGAAGTTTAATTACACAAGGAAACCCGCCCTATTATATTTTTGCACCCTATTTAAAGGCCAAAAAGCACACAATTAGGCGAGCTTTTACCTTTTTATCGTTTATCTTAGTTTTTATTCTTCATCTTTCTACACGCGATCAAGGAGCACAAGAACGAAGACGAAGACTTGACGAATCTTCATCCTAATTCTCCTCTTTGATTTTTATTTATAGCTTTTATGATTTTTCATATTTTTATTATGCTTTTCGTTACGAACATGAGTAGCTAAGTTTTTATTCTAGGATTTTATTGGAACCCTATGTGGTAATTCGAACCTATTTTTCTACTTTTATGCAAGTTTAATTCTCCGATTATTTCTTCTATCTTGATCGTATTTAGTGCATGAGCGTAGCTAACTTATGTTGCTATTTGTTATTGTTAGAATTGATTGACATATCGTTTTAATAATTAGAACAGGGATAGAAGAGCCTTCGAGTAGTTTTTCACCGAATGCGTGTGTTGATTGCATGTATTATCGTAGACATACAGATAATACCTTAGGTAGCCGTTTTCGAGACTTGTTATTTAATGCTTTATTTATACTGGGTTTGCATAGACATATAGTGAATCTTTTATGAATAATAGGTTTATAGCGCAGCGACAGCTGGTTATGAATAATTTCGTGTCTTGGGTTAATAATCGGGAATCATAACTTGCATGATAGGAGATTAATTGGGTGAAGAATTATCGCATAGGGGGAAGATAAAATCCTAGATCCATTTTATATTGATATTTTCTCGTATTTAATTGTTTTCTTAATTAGTTTAATTTATTTAGTTAAATAATTTGACAAACTTGCGTAGGCTGGATAAAAATCACAATTGTTAAGATTTGGTACTTAGGATTAAATAATTTGCGTATTCCCTGTGGGATCGACATCCGACTCTCACGAGTCTACTTTACTACTTGTTTGCGATACGTACACTTGCGTGTTGGTATTTAGCACCCAACAAGTTTTTGGCGCCGTTGCCGGGGAATACGGCTAAATTATTTATTTATCCTAATATTAAATTTGATCAATTTTTCTTACTTCAGCCAATTTTTTTCTATTTATTTAATTATTTTTTTTATTTTGTTTTAGGTACTTTTTATGCGAAGAGGACACGACACGAGCTTGCTACCTCTTGATCCCGAAATTGAGCGAACGTTTAGGCAAGCCAGGAGAAATCAACGGTTAGCCCAAAACACTCCGGCAACGATGGAAGACGAGAATAATCGTGGGGGAGGTGACCACGGGCGCCTACCCAATGCGGTGGGGGAAATCATCAATGAGCAAGAGCAGCGCCAACTAATTAATCCACCACCGCGTCAACGAGCACTGCATGAGTACACCGTCCCGACACTCAATGGGTTCCAATCAAGCATCCAGCAGCCCCCCATTGAAGCCAACAATTTCGAGATTCGAGCGGGACTCCTCACGATGCTCCAAAACAATGGTCTATTCAGCGGATTGGCTCATGAAGATCCACATCTTCACTTGGTCAACTTTCTCGAAACTTGTGACTCGCACAAGATGAACGGAGTAACACCCGAAGCACTGCAAGTCCGCCTGTTCAAGCACTCCCTACAAGGAGCAGCCCGAGAATGGTTGCAAACTCGCGCACCGCACTCCATCTCGTCTTGGGCCCAGCTAGCGCAACTTTTCATGAACACATACAACTCCCCAACAAAAACTGAGAGAATCCGGAGAGAAATTCAAAATTTCATACAAGAAGCCGGTGAAGCACTATTCGAGACGTGGGAGCGGTTCAAGCAGCTAGTAAGGAGGTGCCCGAATCACGGACTTCAAGAGTGGCGCCAATTGCAAATATTTTACGATGGATTGCAAGACAACTCGAGAACCGTGCTTGATTCGGCAGCTGGAGGTATGTTCATGAGTTTGACCTACGACGAAGCATACGAGCTCTTGGAACGAATCGCTAGAAATAAATACATGCGGGCATCGGACCGGTCGAATAGCGGAGCAGTCAAGACGGGAGGAATTTTGGAGTTAGACGGAGTCACTGCAATCACGGCCCAATTGGAGAAGCTATCGAAGCAAGTAGCGGCTTTGCAAACTCAGCAAGTCCATGCAGTCCAAGTTCCCGACCAGCACTTAGTGATAAACTTGCAGGTTATTTGAATATCTATTGTGTTACTTCTTTGCTACGGTGTTTGTTGTTAAGTTAGTTATTTTGCAGAAGATTCACATAGTGTAGTAGATTGCATTCAATGAAATAGAGTTATACCATATGTTTTAAATAATTTCACTTAATCTTCATATCGTGTTTTGCGCGTTTCGCGTTTTCTTCTTTGTAATATTTAATTGAATTTCATGTCACAACTCTAAATTGAGAGATAAAGTATGTTTTTTTCCCTTAATTTTGTTTTACTTGAACTGGTATTGTTATAAATATATAGTTGTTTATATATATTATTATTTTTCTCATTTTGAAATTGATCTCCGTGCAAGCGCACGGGTGAAGTACGAGTAATATATAAAAACTGAATTCCACACCTAATTGATTGACATTTGGCAATTTTAATTGGTGACATGTCCTCAATTTCATTTCAAGTGGCAAATTGATTGGTGGAAATAAATCATCAAAAAACATGTTATCATTTTCCAAAATTAAAGGTAATTAAACATACTTAATTATTTTATTAATATATTATACTCTACCATTTATAAAATGCTCTAAATATATCAACTTCTTGGAAACTCTAAATAAATTTATTTTTGAATTTAATTTTAATATTAATTAATTTAATTTGAATTTATTTAAATTTCATTTAAAATCTCCCCTTATTTTAATTGCTTGTTTGGTGTTGTCACGAAAATTTGTATTTTAATTTATAAACTTGGATTTATAATTAAAAAATATTTCAAAATAAATTATTTGATATTATATATTTTACATGAATATGACCGGGGAATATGGTTTTATTTTTTACTAATTTAATATTATATGTTAAGATTATCGGTAAAAAAGAAAGATACATGTTCAAATTTGCTATATTGCGAAAATTGACAGTATGTTTTTCTTCTGCTATGTGTATAGTAATATACTCCCAATTATTTACTATATTGAAAATTATTCTACATGAATTCCATGTCATTACTTAAATGGTTATTTTTTCTTCACTGAATCTAGTGACAATAAATTTTACGATTGATTTAATTTTTTTAATTATATACTACTTAAAATACAAATTGTCTCATGATTATACTAATAAATCGAATAATATAAGTTAAGTTTAATCAACAGATAAAAAAAAAAAGAATTGATTTTATATATTTCAAAATATAACAAAGCTATTCTAAATCTTTGGTATTAAATGTGCTTATTCACTTTATTTAATGCCAGATATTAAGAATATCAATTGTTTTGTTTAAAATGTATAGTGATTGTATATACTATAAACTGTATTCCAGTAATAAGTATTTCACTATAACTTTGATAAATATAATGAAGTAAATATCTAGAGTAACTCCAACCCAAAAGTATCAAAATGAGGTTCCAAATATTTACGTTATATTTAATAGGGTAAAATTCATTTTGCACCCATATACTATGCGAAAGGTATCATTTACCCCCTGAAGTATAGAAAACAAAAAAACGTCCCCCTATTTTTTATGGTCATTGGTCAAACTTTTAACGGTGTTAAATTTGAGCGTGAAATGACCATTTTACCCTACATTATGTATGATATAATCTCTGATTTTTTAAAGTTTATTTTTGTGGATTGTTCACGATTTTTAAAAGTTGAATTCCACACCTAATTGATTGACATTTGTCAATTTTAATTGGTGACATGCCCTCAATTTCATCTCAAGTGACAAATTGATTGGTGGAAATAAATCATAAAAAAACATGTCATCATTTTCCAAAATTAAAGGTAATCAACATACTTAATTATTTTGTTAATATATTTATATTCTATCATTTATAAAATGCTCTAAATATATCAACTTTCTTGAAAACTCTAAATAAATTTATTTTTGAATTTAATTTTAATATTAATTAATTTAATTTGAATTTAGTTAAATTCAATTTAAAATCTTCCCTTATTATAATTGCATGTTTGGTGGTGTTACGAAAATTTTGTATTTTAATTCCTAAACTGGGATTTATAAAAAAAATAATATTGCAGAATAAATTATTTAATATTATATATTTTTCATGAACATGACCAGAGAATATGTTTATCTTTTTTACTAATTTAATATTATATGTTAAGAGTATAAAAGAAAGATACATGTTCGAATTTACTATATTGCGAAAATTGACAGTATTTTTTCCTTCTGCCATGTGTATAGTAATGTACTCCCAATTATTTACCATATTGAAAATTATTTTACATGAATTTTATTTTATTATTTAAATGGTTATTTTTTCTTCATTGAATCTAGTGACAAAATTTACGATTGATTTAATTTTTTTTAATTATATACTAATTAAAATACAAACTTTCTCATGATTATACTAATATGTTGAATAATATAAGTTAAGTTTAATCAACTAATAAAAAAACGAAATTGATTTTATATATTTCAAAATATAACAAAGTTATTCTAAATCTTTGGTATTAAATTTGTTTATTCACTTTATTTAATGCCAGAGATTAAGAATATCAATTGGTTTGTTTAAAATGTGTAATGATTGTATATACTCTATATTGTATTCCACTAATAAGTATTTCACAATAACTTTGATAAATATAATTAAGTAAATATTTAGAGCAACTTCAACCCAAAAGTATCAAAATGAGGTTGCAAATATTTATGTTATATTTAATAGGGTAAAATTCATTTTGCACCCCTGTAGTATGCGGAAGGTATCGTTTACCCCCTGAAGTATAGAAAACATCAAACGCCCGCCTATTTTTTACGGTCAATGGTCAAACTTTTAACGGTGTTAAATTTGAGCGTGAAATGACTTTTTTACCCTACTTTAAGTATGATGTAATCCCTAATTTTTTTAAGTTTACTTTTGTGGATTGTTCAAGATTTTTAGCTTTCATTTAAATTAGGATTTTTTTTGTCGATTTTAGTGTTTGATTTTAAGGTTTGTCAATTTATTTTTTGTGGATTTTTAATTTGTAATTCTTTCATAAGGTTTTATTTTAATTTTAGGGTTTCTTTTAGATTTTAGGGGTTTTCAGTTTTTTTTTTTTTTGTTTTTTTTTTCTTTTGGGTTTTGCATTAATGATCTGCAAAGCTTCATTCTTATTGATTCGACTCTACAATTTTTTTTTATGCATAAACAAAAGCAAAAAAAGATGAAAAGAGTAAAAGAATGAGTGATAAAGTGAAAAAAAACACGGTTGAAAAGAGTGAAAAATCTGGTGAACAATAGTCAAAACTAAACAACTTATATATAGAGATGTTTTTGTGAAATTTTCGTCAAAAAAAAGGCAACAACTCTTAGTAACAGCCGGACAAAATGTTTGATGAACGGAATTAGGAAAAAAAACTGACGGGAGGGGGTGTTTGATGTTTATTATACATTGGGGGGGGGGGGGGGGGGGGGGTGAAATGATACCTTTGGCATTGTACAGGGGGTGCAAAATGAATTTTACCCTATTTAATATTTTATTTTGATATTCATCTAAATGTATTTGCACCAACCATAGGTATTAATTTTTTCTTAATTAAATACGTTTCAATGAATTGATATAATTTTCTAAAATTTTCTTAAAATAGCAAAAAATCATTTATAATTATCAAAAGGACGTCAAGTCACCGAATCTGATGTGATTCATGAGCAAGTTCATGAGTATTGTTCGCCTGGCTGTTTTTATAGGGGTATAATTTTGTAATTGCTACTAAAACTCAAAAAACCTTAATAAACCTTGAAAAACGATCATTTTGAAGGAAAAATAAAAAATGAGTTCAAACCTTATTTTAATATATCTCGCAATTCCAGAAACAACACAACTGACGGAATTCTCATCTGATGTTTAAATGAATTGATATGAATTTTCTAAAACTTTACTAAAATAGCAAAATTTCATTTTTAAGTGTCAAAAAGACGCCGGATCACCGAAATTTGATGTGATTCATGAGCTAGCTCATGAGTATTGTTCGCCTGGCTGTTTTCATAGGGGTGTAGTTTTTTAATTGCTATTGAAACTCAAAAAACCTTAATAAACCTGGAAAAACGATCATTTTGAAGGAAAAATAAAAAAAATGATTTAAAACCTAATAGAACTCGCAATTCCAGGAACAACGCAACTGACGGAATCCTCATCTGACGGAATCCTCATCTGATGTTTCAATGATTGATATGAATTTTCTAAAACATTCCTAACTCAAAATACCTTAATAAACTTGAAAAAACGATCATTTTGAAGGAAAAATAGAAAATGAGTTAAAACCTAATTTTAATAGAACTCTCAATTCCAGAAACAACGCAACTGACGGAATTCTCATATGATGTTTCAATGAATTGATATGAATTTTCTAAAACTTTCTTAAAATAGCAAAATTTCATTTTTAAGTGGCAAAACGACGTCGGATCACCGAAACTTGATGGATATTTTTTTAATAGTTACTGACGGTTCAAACTAATACTCCTTCTAGTTCGGTGACATGACGTGACTATTCAAATTAATACTCCTTCTGGTTCGGTGACTATCAAACTTGACGTGATGTGACGTGAACCGGTTCTTTGGATGGGGATTTTAACGTACTATTCAAACTCAAAATACCTTAATAAACTTGGAAAAACGATCATTTTGCTGAAAAAATAGAAAATGAGTTAAAACATAATTATAAACTAATGTGTATATTTCCAAAATATACTTTAAATAGATTCGTAAATTTTGAAATACTTTAAATACGGAAGGAGTATTAATTTATTTAACTTAAATCAAGGATATTTTAAACCCTCATGGATTAAGAAATTGAAATCTGGCATATTAATGTGGCATCCTACACATATCCTATGTGGAATTAATTATTCCATGTACTTTCTATGCATACCCAATCCTCATTAATTATAAGGGGTCTTTAGCAATACACCCCTTGGATGAGTAATAAATAGTGATATGTCCAACCCTTAAATCTTTCTTTGTGATAAACCCCTATAAATATTCATTCCAATATTACCCTTTGAAATTAGAAAATCTCCTACCCAATAATCCACCACAATAATGCAGCGTCCGCTTTCCTTAAATAATGCCAAAATAATAGCAATTTTTTTCCAACTCAATATTCCAATTCCTTAAAATTAGCCAACTAATTAAAAAAAATAAAAAATCATCTTAATATGCTCCATAAAATCACCAACAAAGAAAAAAAATTGCTTCTTCACATACAAAATCAAAACTCACGTGCAGATGAAGTTTTTTTTTTTAATTTTTTAATTATTTTTTATTTTTCATATTTTTTTAATATTTTCTTAAATTCTTTTAAACGAAAATTTGATTTTTTTTCCCGACAAGTTTACTACGCCGAATATGACTATAGGCATATTTTCTTAATTTTTTTTAAACGAAAGATTGATTTTTTCCCCCGACAAGTTTACTACGCCGAATATGACTATAGTTGAATATGACTATAGGCATATTTTCTTAAATTTTTTTAAACGAAAAATTATTTTTTTCCCCCAACAAGTTTACTACGCCGAATATGACTATAGTTGAATATGACTATAGGCATATTTTCTTAAATTTTTTTAAACGAAAAATTGATTTTTTTTCCCCCGACAAATGTACTAAGCCGAATATGACTATAGCTGAATAAGAATATAGTCTAATATGACTATATGTGACTATATCAACTGTAGTCATATTCTTTCTTTATATTGCACTTTTTTAAATTTTTAAATTCAAAATTCTGATTATATAGTGCGGTAAAGTCATGTTTACCAAATTATATAAAAAACTAAGACTCCCTATTGTTTAGGGAAACAATGCAATCAACATCCACACAAAAAAAATCACAAAAAACCACAATTTAAATCTTGTTATTACAAGTCAACTTGAAACGAGAATATAGAACATATTCGAATATGACTACAATCATTTTCAACAATAGTCATATTCCAAAAACCGAGAGGAACATAGTCGAATATAGAAGGATTTGCAATTGGGGTGAGAAACGAGAGGAACATAGTCGAATATGACTATAGTCATATTCGAGAAGATAGAAGGATTTGCAATTGGGGTGAGAAACGAGAGGAACATAGTCGAATATGACTATAGTCATATTCGAATATGACTATAGTCATATTCTCTGTAGCTTCATGAGTAATAGAGAATGACATATTCCTACTTTGAATTCGTGAAAATTGATCGGAACCACTCTTCATCATCAGAAACTCTATTATTCGTGATTCGAATTCATAAATCACTAATTGAATGAATCAACAATAGTCATATTCAAATCAGAATATAGTCACTTTACTCCCGTTGCTTCAGATCTGGAAAGGAAAAGAAAATATTACATTACATTAATACTTTTTACAGTAAACTACTTAACATAACCAAAAAGACCAAGCATCGGCTTCTCTGAAGAACGGGAACATAGAACAACACTATATACATTAAAAGGTGCAGGATGGAACAATTTTCAAAGCACATACATAAGTGCACATATACAAACATAGATAACAAAACACAACTGAAGATTTAACTGAATCATTAACTGAAGATTAACTGAAGATTTCTCAAATTACATGCCATTGTTGTAACTGAATCAAAGACTTACAATTCTTCCAACAATCTTCAAAGATTCAAGAGAACACATATAATTACAGAAGAATTTTTAATATATATGGAGGAAGGAGCGTGAAAAAAAAATTGTGAGAGAATGAGAGGAGAGAGATAACGAAAGAGAGAAATATGGAGATTTAAAGAGAGAATTAATGTAATCCTACAATCACGTGATAGGTTATGGAAAATAAATATTGCAATTATTTAAAAAAAAACTACCTATAAGGGTAATTTCGGCTTATCACATTTGTTGAGGGGGTTTCACTAATTAAGATTGGATTTTGGGTTTGTGCAAAAGTCTTAAAAGTCAAATGGGTTTTACTCATAATATTTTCCATTTGAGGGGGGTATTGCATATTTCCCCTAATTATAAATCTTTATTATTTGGTAACATATTTAATGCATATTTTCATAATTACTAAAAAAATAAAACAATTCCTTATAAAATCTGTCATTATTTGGAAACTAATATTATTACAATGTAATTAGTTATTTTAGTATAATTTGTTATACTAATATTTTCTAATCTCTTAAATTTACAAAATATACGTGCTTTTAAAAATGTGTGCTTTACGCTGGGACTGTAAGATGACGACAAGGAGTACATAACTTGGACAAATGAGGCAAATGAGTGGGCCAATAATGACTATGTGAGACAATTATTTGTTGTGCTTTCGGTTGCGAATAATATGAGGTGACCGAAATATGTGTTCTGTTGCTGGAAGGAATTCGCGGAGTACATTGCGTCCATACTACGATAACGTCGCACCAATTCAAGTACGACACTAAGTCTTACATTGTTCCACAATTTACTACAAATGTTTGAATTAAAAATATATACTTTTAAATCGCCACATTTTGTTAATTTTTCATATTATACTATATTGAGAGTCCACCTGTGTCCGACGATACTCTGAGAAACTACTTTTTGATTCAAATGGAAAACATATTACAAAGCAACAACAAAAGCTTGAGTAACTTTCCCCCCAATGCCGATCCGGATTAAGATGATGACGGCCGCGACGGTAAACAGATTGGTTCTTGACGAGTTGGACTATGACGTTGATGCGATGCGTGAAGAACTTAAGAAATACCTTTCATCCATTACTGATGAGCATAAAAAAGTGTTCGATGATATCATGGATGTAGTTAAAAATGACAGAGGTGGACTCTTCTTTCTTATGTGCATGGAGGAATGGGAATGACTTTCATATGGAAAACTTTATCGGCTGCTATCTGTTCAAAAGGCAAAATAGTTATAAACGTTGCTTCTAGTGTCATTGCTACGCTTCTACTTCTCGGTGGCAGAACTGCGCATTCGAGATTTGGACTGCCAACAATTTTACATGAGTGCTTCACCTGTAACATCAGACAACAAAGTCTATAGGCAGGATTGTTGTCTAAAGCAAAGCTAATTATATTGGACGAGGTACCGATGATGCACATGTACTGTTTCGATGAACATGACAAGACAATGAAATCGATATTTGATTTAAATATGCCATTGGAGGCAAGATTGTAGTTCTTTCGGCAAATTGTGCTAGTTGTGTTGAAAGCATCGAGACAAGACATTGTTCATGCTACAATCAATTCATCACCATTGTGGAGACAATGTAAGGTTATGAAGTTGAACAAGAACATGAAACTTCAGTCACCCCCTCTTCAGCCAATGCAGATAAAATAAGAGAACTTGCGGAGTAGATATTGAGAATCAGTAATGGCGATGCTGGAGAGGTTAATGATGGTGATGATACAATTGAAATTCTCGATGACTTGCTGATTCGTATTCTGCAGATTCCTTTTTGGATCTTATCCAGTTTGTTTATCCCGATCTGGTGAGCAACCTGTTCACTCCTGAGTATTTTGAGGGCATGGGCAATTCTTGCACCGACTAATGAAATGGTGGGTTTTGTGAATGATCATTTTTTTGTCCATCACAACTAGAGAGGAGAAAGTCTATTTCAACTCCAATAGTATGTGCAAGGAGAAGTAATTACCAAATGTCAACGCATAAATATATTTGACCAAGGTTCTCACCACCACATCATGCTCCAGAATTCCACCTCATAAGTTGACATAAAAAGAGGTGTTCCCGTTATCCTCATAAAAAATATTGACCGGGCCAGAGATTGTGCAATGGAACCAGGCTTCAGGTTATTAATATTGGAAAACACTTTCTCAACAGCATGATCCTTTCCGGTAAACATGTTGGCGACTGGGTCAACTGGGTCCGAGTTGGTTCTGGTTCGGGTCCAGAGTATAGCGTTATCTTTTTGAAATTCAATTTTTCTTTTTCAATTGGGGTGGATCTGACGGGTCGGGTTGTCGGGTGCAGCCTCCAGGTAGACCCGTTGGGTCTTGGGTCAGGATATGGGAGACTCAAAACCTACCCATAATTTGGTGGATCTAATTCCGGGTCCGTGGTCAATGGGGCGGGTCCAGGGCAAAACCGATCTGTAGCCGTGTCTATGTAAATGTAAATGAGTTGAGTCTGACAAATGGGAAACTCGAGTTGGAGTTGACTTTGTTGAGCTCCGCCTTTTTTTTTTCTTGTTCTTAAAACAAAAACCCAATTTTCTCTTTTTTACTTCTTTTGTATTAATATTATTAATTTTTATTATTATAATTATTTATCTTAAATAAAAATACAACTTTATATGTTCGTAAGTAAATTAAAAATTAGGGGTTTTTGTGCATAAGTCCCTAACCAACCATCTTTATTATTCTAGGTTTACGGGCTATATCTCATTCACCAATAAGCCAATCGCCTTAATATTTATTATAAATAAACGAAAAATTCATGTATATGACAAAATTACCCCCAACCCTTCACACCCAATTCTTAATTGTAAAACCAATTTAATCAATTTTGACCACAAAAATCCAATTTTGACTTTTTTATTCAAAAACTTTTTTTTTTCTGGCCTTTTTTTTCCGCCGCCGGATTCCGGCGTTGACTTCTTTTAGTTTTTTTATTTTTTATTTTTTATTTTTTTTACGTCCGCCGCTAAACGTTGACCGTAATTGTGCTGTCATTAACGGTAATTATACTATCAGTGACAGTACATTAACGGTAATTATACTATCAGTGACAGTACATTAACGTAATTGTACTGTCGTTGACAATAGATTTACATAATTGTACTGTCGTTGACAGTACAATTAGAGTCAATGACAATAACAATAATAAGAACAATAATAATAATAATATTATTATTATTATTATTATTATTATTATTATTATTATTATTATTATTATATATATGTATGTATGTATATATATATAGACATATCTATATATATATATGTATGTATATATATATATATATATATATATATATATATATATATATATATATATATATATATATATATTAAATTTGTTTGATTTGTTTGATATGTTTGATTTGTTGACAAGTCAACGCAATTATATTACTGTCGTTAACAGTAAAATAACTGTAAACACAATACTATAACTGTCAACCACATCAATATTATTATTTTTTTGAGTTTTTCTGTTTTGTTTGAGTTATTCACGGAGTAACGTAATAATATTACTGTCTATTAGTGTAATATTACTGTTGTTATAGTAATATTAGGGTCAACCACGTCAATAATTTTTTTTTTTTTTTTTTTTTGTTTGAGTTATTCACGGAGTAACGTAATAATATTACTGTTTATTATTGTAATATTACTGTGGTTGACGGTATATTACTGTTGTTATAGTAATATTACTGTCAGTCACAGTAATATTAATTCTTTTGACTTTTTATTATGTTTACATTTGTTGAACGGTCAACATATTAATATTATTTTATTACACAATAATAATGAGTTATGTTGTGTTAATATTACTGTGCTAGAGATTAATATAGCAATATTCATGTGTTAAACTGTAGTATAGTTAATTTTACTATGTTAAATAGTAATATGGTTAATATGGATGTCAACCACATCAATATTATTGTTTAAACGGGTAAAAAGATGTTGAAGCAAAAAAAATAAAAAAATAAAATCAACGGCTCCAGAGACCGGCGTTGACAGCCGGTAAGCAGCGGCGGAAAGAAGAAAAAAAAAATCAATACTTATTATTTTTTATCCATAAAAGGAGGAATCCTACAATTGTTTCTTCCATTTTTTTAGTGACAAAAGTATCCTTTCATAGATCAAATTTCCAAGGGTAATTGAGGAATATTAATTAAATATAATTAGTTTATTATTATTACAAATTATAATAATACATGTATATGCACAAATGTTACGGATGTTACAATTCACATTTACATATTGTTATTAATTAGAATTAATGTGATTCATATATAGTTTATAGTGGAAGTTCATGTAATGACAATATGGTTCGTCACATTCTTTTATAAATATGTTCTTCTCCCCATATTAAAAAAAAATAAAAAAATTGAGAATTTGACATCGAGGACTTGATTGATTGAAGGTTGCCGATGTCCTCTTGTGAGTTTGTGAGCCTTTTATATTAACGATGTCTTACTGAATTAACAATACTTGTTTTGCTTGTACTTTCATCTTTCATCTTTCGTCTTTCATTATACGTGAAACATGTTAGATAAAAGTAGTTCGTGATAATTTCTTATCTTGTTCTTTTAAAAAAATCCAAGTTGAATATCCTACGGTTTTCGTGTATGGGAAATTAAATTCATGCAATTTCACTATCAATGTATTTATTTAATTTCTTTTTCTTCTCAAATTAGAACATGCTATTGATTTAACCAGATAATATAATTACTAAAAAGGGCTTTTTTTTCCTCTCAAAATATACAAATTCATATTATCATATCTAAATCTTAGAGAGTATATGATTTTTTTTTCCTTTCATAATGTGTTAAATTGGCTTTTGTATTTTTTTTCTTTGTTTTGTATGTTTTTTTTTTGTTTTGTAATTATTCAAAAATAATGTTTTTTCCTCAAAATATACAAATTCATATTATTATAATTATAATAACTAATATGAGTGTATGAATATTCTAGGTAACTAATTAAATTTCTTTGTTTTCATAAGTTATTATTATTAATTTTTCTATTTTTTCTTTAATAATATATTAAATTGTCTTTTGTATTTTTTTTCTTTTTCTTTGTTTGTAATTCTTATGATTTTCTTTTCTTTTTTTCCTCTCTTCTTCATTCTTTTTTTTTTTGTTTTTTTTTTTTTTTTTTTTTTACTTTCCCCTCTATCAAATTTCAGCAACATTTTTGTTCTTTTTTATTTTGAATGTTTCCATTTGAATCATTGTGTA
Source organism: Erythranthe guttata (assembly GCF_056151865.1). Taxonomy (NCBI): domain Eukaryota; kingdom Viridiplantae; phylum Streptophyta; class Magnoliopsida; order Lamiales; family Phrymaceae; genus Erythranthe; species Erythranthe guttata. Next base: position 5,248,464 of record NC_142541.1, read on the forward strand.
TTTCGCTTACATTGTTTTGTTGTTTCAGACATGGAATGAGTTTATTCAACTTTGAAATTCTATTGGATCGGTATTTAATTTTTCTAATGGATTTTTAGGGTTTATTTGATTTTATCTATCTATATCTATCTACTTATTATAAAAGGATGAAGGATGAATATAGTTAGTGGTTACTTCCATGTTTTGTTCTTATAAAAATATCCAAGATTTTAAGGGCAACAAGATCATATTGGTTAATCTTATCAATTTTAATTTATTAAACATTAAAATAGTACACAATTTCATTCATAATATTGATTAGTATTTAATGGTTAATAATGAATTTTAGCCAACAAACTACTTCGGCCATTTCAAAGATCGGCAGTTGAAACAGTTTCTCAAATAACTCAAGAGTCATACAAAGACCCAAAATCCAAAACCCTTGATATCCTTCTTCCTTCATTCCATTGGAAGGCTTTAATATCCTTAGACAGTGTTTATTAGGAGTGTTCTAAACATCCTAAACCAAGCTTAGTTTATGGGACATTATATATTAGTATTATTGTGTTTAATGCAATATAATTTATTTAAAAGATGTAATCATCCCAAATCCCAAATTTTCAATATTTATATTTATAAAAATTTACAAAACAAAGATATTCAGGATAAAAAAAAAAAAGGGATATAAACTAAATGTCATTTTAATTTTACTAATATCATTTTGACAGCTTCTAACATGATTTTGACCATGTTTTAGGTTGAATTATGCAACTTGAATACACTAGATTGGATATCGGATGAGACAGTTATGCATGAATGAATTACATTTTGAATTTATATTATGTTCATTGATTCATTCATATCGTTTTCATCCAACATCCAATCTTGGTGATTCAAGTTGGATCAGAATGTTAACTCATCAGAGAACTAAAAATTCAGCTTGAGTTTTGCAAAATTCAACCTTAAAAAGAGTCAAAATCACGTTTGAAGTCGAAACCGTATTATTAAAAGTGAACGACGACATTTATCACATCGCCATAAAATAACCATGAACTTTAACTCACCTATTTCATCTATATTTGCAGCCAAGCAAACTAAAAAAATAAATTATTGCAACTAACGTAATTTATGTATGTCAATAAGTTGTCATTAGTATATGTAATTAAGAATATATAACTTTTAGACCATTTTTATTTAGTCACACACTTTTTTATATTCTAATTAATTAGTATTGTTTCTATTACTTTCTAACACAATTCTTAAAATATTTCGAATTAATTTTTGAGATAATACCATTTTATATAAGAATAAATCTTATATAGGAACAAATATCTTAGTATTGTTATCGTTTAATGGAAAATAATATATTTATGCGAATTTTTGTAATTTTCAAGAAAGTAAGTCATAGGATTTGTTATGTCGGATAAATAGTAAAAATAAGTATACGGGTTCTTCCTAAATTTCCATGAAGTTGTTTCATGCATGTTTGCTAATAATGTAACCTATATTATAAAATATTCTTTCATTTAATGTAATTGATTCAATTAGTTGTCTTACCTTGATTAGCATAAATCAGATCCCACTACATATGGATCACGGTTTATTAGCCGTAGACATTGATTCTGTTACCTTGCATATATGTGTATATATATTGTAATAGTATTAGTGGAAGACATACAATAACAACTCAAATATTATATTCTTAATACATTGTTCATTCACCATTCTTAACATGGTACCACAGAGCTTCGGTTCTAGTGCTTATTTTCTCTTTTTAAATTTTTATCACCATGTCCAGAGAACACTCACCTTCAAAACAATCCATTTCCAAATCTTCAAAAGTCAGTAGCTCCACTTCAAATATGGATCCATCAAATCCTTATTTTGTACATCATTCAGATCAACGTGGACACATTCTTGTTCCAACGAAATTAAATGGGGCCAACTACCCATCATGGAGCAAAGCTATGGTTCATGCCCTCACAGCAAAGAACAAAATCGGATTTATTGACGGATCAATTCAACCACCATCAGAAAAAGAGAAACCAGCAGAATACACTTCATGGAATCAATGTAACATCATGATTTTATCATGGCTCACTCATTCGGTCGAGCCCGATCTTGCTAAAGGAGTGATTCACGCAAAAACAGCTCATTAAGCATGGGAAGATTTCAAAGATCAATTCGCACAGAGGAATGCACCAGCAATATACCAAATTCAAAGATCTTTGGCATCTCTTTCACAAGGTACAATGACGGCTTCATCATATTTCACAAAAATCAAAAGCTTATGGGACGAGTTAGAAGCATATCAATTCGTACCCGCTTGCAATCAAATGAAAGCACATTACGATCAAAGAGAAGAAGATCGGTTAATGCAATTTCTCATGGGGCTCAACGATACATACAACGGTGTTAGAACCAATATTCTCATGATGATGCCGTTACCTAATGTCCGTCAGGCTTATTCTCTGGTGATTCAAGAAGAAACCCAACGACAAATAACAACTGAATCAACCGATACTTTCTCTATTGCCGCCGCCGCAATACACAACAAAGGAAATAACTTGTCCAACACAAGCAAAGACAAGTATTGTGATCACTGTAATAGGGTAGGTCACAAAATTGATACTTGTCGAACTTTAAAGTTTCATTGCAAGTACTGTGACAAGAAAGGCCATACTGAAGATCGATGTAAGTACAAGGATGGGACATGGGATAGTAATAATCCAGGAACTCAGAACAATCGTTCGGGACACCAACAACAACGACAACGCGGTTCTAGAGGAAACTGAGAGAATAAATATGCCTAAGAGGGGGGTGAATTAGGCTTTTCAAAACTTTTACTATTTTTGCAGAATTAAATTATTTCTAGAAAAATATATTTTTCTTTGATAATAAATATTTTGCAAACTTCCAAATTAATTCCGAATAAAGTTTTAGCAATAAACAATATATGAGTACGGAGATTTGAATACGATAAAATAAAGTACGTAAAGTAAATGACACCGAATTTATAGTGGTTCGGAGAAATTCCCCTACTCCACTCTTCTAGGCCCTCGAACTTTTATTCCACGTGCCTCCAAGATCCTTGGATCCTCCACACGAAAAAGATGTGCTTACAAGACTCTAACGACATTCGCACCAACGACGTGCTTACAAGAGACTCACTCTATCGCACTTATCAATACGTGCTTACAAGAGACTAACTCTTTCGCACTCAATAAAAATCTCACAACAAAGAAATGCTCTCTAAGAGCTTTACAAAATCCCTCTCAATATATATAATGAAACAAGTGATAAGCAAGAGGAGAATTTCGAATTTCCTAATAAATAAATGACTCTCTATAAGCTCTTTTCGAAATTGGCTTGGAATGAATAAGCTTGAATGAATGGTCCACTATTTATAGGTGAAGCTCTTCATCTCTAGAAAGGGAATAATCAATCTTTAATCTCTTGATTGATTAGATGATTAGTGTGATAGATCTCCAGCTCATTGAGATCAATTAAATCACTTGAATATGGTAAGCATTTGAATTTTGAAACTCAAAAGGAGTGTTCTTCCTTTAAAAACGATTTTCAGCAAAACATCTTCCAGCCAGGTTCAGCAACTTCCGGGCTAACTTCCAGACAGCTTATATATTTTGAATCTTGATTGAGGATTGATTTAAAATCTTTCCAAGTCCGAAAATATGATTCTCAATCAGTTTAAATCAATGGAAAGACGTTTTTCAAACAATTCAAATAGTTTTGAATATTAGACCATTTTCCAAAGATAGAAGATCTAGAATTTTGAAAAACCTTTTGCTTCCAAAAACTCACGGATATTTTCTTTCCAATCTCAGCTGACCCTTTTGAAATAATTTTCAAGTAAAAAGGATTTATTTTCGAAAATAAATTATCATTTTATAAAGGGCTAATTTTCGAAAATAAAGACCAAATAAATTGGGCTTATAATTTGATCCAAGAAAGAAAAAATTGGACCAAGACTAGAAAGCCGTATGGAGGATCGTTCGGATCTCATTCTCGGGATAGTTCAAGGACACTAGGCCTCTTATGGATTCTGTCACTCCGGTCTTGATTAATTCCGCCTTGATTAATTTGTCTAATAAAACCACGACTCAAAGAAAGACTATTAGATCAAATCAATTGTTTGTAAATCATCACATTCGAATGTAACCTTTCGGCTAACAGAAACGGACACTATACATTTCCCGTTGCCAACCTGATTGATTCTTGCAAACCATCACACGACCTTTCTGCCGAGCAACTCCAACAAATTGCTCACGCTATATCTATGTTAAATCAACATAATACTGGTAACACCAATGCCTATGCGAATGTTGCAGGTTTGCCTTCAATCAATTCTATATACACAAAGTCTTGGATTTTGGACAGTGGTGCAACTGATCACATAATTTATGATTCTAAACTTTTTGCCTCGTCGAAACCCTCAACGGTATCCGCCGTCAATTTACCCACCGGAACTTCCGCATCAATTAGTTCAATAGGAATTGTACCATTCAACCCAAACATAACTTTAGACAATGTTTTGTGTGTTCCATCTTTTCATTTAAACTTAGTATCCGTATATAAGCTTGCTTCTATCCTAAATTGTTGTGTAATTTTCTTTTCCGACTTTTGCGTCTTACAGGACTTGACTACGGGGAAGATGATTGGCTCGGGTAGACAACATGGTGGTCTTTATTATATATGGTCGCAAAGGACACCGACCTCTCATCAAGTTTCCCAATCATCAAACCTATGGCATATGCGCCTTGGTCATCCATCCCCAGCACGTTTAAAATTGGTTTCTTCTTTATTACCTCTAATAAAATTTCTTTCGATAATAACTGTAGTGTTTGCCCTATGACTAAGCAAACTAGGCTTCCATTTCCTTTAAGTTCTATATCAACTCATGCTCCTTTTGATTTATTTCATTGTGATATTTGGGGTCCGCATAAAACTCCCACACATTCAGGGGCAAGATGTTTTTTTACTATCGTTGATGATTTTTCAAGATGCACACGGGTATTTCTTATGCAAAATAAACCTGAGACACAAAGTATTTTAAAATCTTTTATTAGTTTTGCATATACACAATTTCAAGCGCATGTTAAAATTATTCGAAGTGACAATGGATCTGAAATTATGTCCATGAGAAATTTTTTCCGCTCTAATGGGATTGAATACCAACGCACGTGTGTTTATACACCACAACAAAATGGGGTTGTAGAACGAAAACATCGTCATATTCTAACTGTTGCACGTGCATTACTTTTTCAATCGAGCTTGCCGCTAATTTTTTGGGGAGAATGTATTCAAACTGCCGTTTATTTAATTAATAGGTTACCATCACCATTATTGTCAACAAAATCCCCTTATGAAAAATTATACCACCACGCACCATCATTTGATAACTTGAAAGTTTTTGGTTGCTTATGTTATGCAACTATTGTTCATCCAACTCAAAAATTTGACTCACGTACGAAACGTTGCATATTTGTTGGATACCCCACAGGTCAAAAAGGCTATAAGCTTTATGAAATGGAAACTAAAATGTTTTTTGTTAGTCGTGATGTTAAAATTTATGAAACAAATTTTCCCTTTTCCAATACTACTATTCCTTTGACCCAAGAGCAAGAACCTGTGTTACCAAATCTCTCATTTGACATTAAAAACCCTGTTCATTCAAATGGACCGTCTATTACGCCTGACCCTTCACAACAAACCGAGCCGCTTAACTTTTCTGAAAATGACAACACGTCACTTACACAAAACACCTCGCTCCCTACGCCAACTTCTGTTGAACCTAACGTGCCTCCATCTCCCAACCTACATGATACGTCAAATACCACAAACTCTGATCATCAAATGAGACAGTCGAGTCGTCCGAAGCAACCTCCCATATGGCATAAAGATTACGTGTTGTCATCCCAAGTAAATCGTTATACCTCAGACTCAAGTTCTGCACCAGGTACTCGATATCCTCTTTCACGATTTCTCTCTTATTCTCGTATTAGCCCAAAACATCGTGTTTTTTTAGCTAACATTTCAGGAAAAACGGAACCAACGACTTTTGCTCAAGCTATTCTCGATCCACAATGGCAGCATGCCATGAATATAGAATTGCAAGCTCTACAGGAAAACAACACATGGACTCTAGTTCCACTTCCTACCGGAAAGAAACCAATAGGGTGCAAATGGGTTTACAAAATCAAGTATAAATCCGACGGCACAATTGAACGCTACAAAGCTCGTCTCGTTGCCCAGGGATACAATCAAGTGGAAGGTATCGATTATCGAGAAATATTTTCTCCCACAGCTAAACTCACTACCCTTCGTATTATTCTTATTGTTGCAGCTGCCAAGAATTGGTTTACACACCAATTAGATGTTCAAAATGCTTTTCTACATGGAGGTTTAGATGAAACAGTATATATGATACCTCCACCAGGACTACGACGACAGGGGGAGAATATTGTGTGTCGTCTTAACAAATCACTATATGGGCTCAAGCAAGCTTCAAGAAATTGGTTTTCCACTTTCTCAGCCACCATCCAGAAAGCAGGCTTTCAACAATCAAAAGCCGATTATTCACTTTTCACAAAAGCTCAAGGTAAATCATTTACCGTAGTTCTCATTTATGTTGACGATATTCTTTTGACAGGTAACAATCTTCAAGAAATTGATCAGCTGAAACCATTTCTTCTCAAGCATTTTCGTATCAAAGATTTAGGAGACTTGAAATATTTTTTGGGTATAGAATTTTCACGTTCCAAGAGAGGAATATTTATGTCTCAAAGAAAGTATGCCCTGGATATTTTACAAGATTCAGGACTCATGGGCTAGGTTACACAGATACGGGAATGGGGACACGGTGACACACGGACACGGACACCGGGAAACTTTTAATAAAAAAAAGTAGGACACGGAAACGTGGGGGATACGTGTAAATATTGAAAACATAGGGGTCTATTTGTAAATTATTAAAATATTTATTTTTACAATTTAAAATTCACATATATATATTTATTCAAATTCTGTTTCAAGTTTTCAACCTTAAATCAGCAAAAAATTATAGATTAGGAGCTAGCATATGTTGTAGTCATTTTCATATTATACTAAAAATTAAAAAAACAATCAAATTAGATATAATAAAAAAACGATGTTCAGCTAATCAACATAAATTATCCAATACTTCATAAAATATTGCTTTTAAAATAATAATAATAATAATAATAATAAAATTGAAGGAGCATTTTCCATCACTTCCTACTTTTCAGCCGCCTCATCTTCAGTCTAAAGTACGGCCTCTAATTCTGGTTCATCTAAAGAAAGGTCGGCAATTTCAAGAATTCCAGTATCTTCCATACTTCCAAATTCATCCCCACCAACGTCCCACATCTTTGTCTTTTCATCATGGTATTGGGAAGTACCTCTAAACAAAAGACGAAGATTGGTATGAACGAATACTAAATCCTCTGCTCTTTTAGGAGTTAATCTATTCCTTCTAAATGAATGAATAAAGGAATACGTACTCCAATTCCTTTCACAACAAGAGGAGGAAGTAGGTTGTCCAAGAACCCTAAATGCCAATCGTTGAAGCAAATGAGAAGTTGAACCATAGCATGCCCACCACTTTCTAGGCTCAATATCAAATCTACTGCCAATAGAATCTGGATCTCCAAATGCCCCACTCTTGAGAGAAAAATTGGCAAATTCATCAATGACCTTTGCACGATCCTCTTCGTTTGCGAACATTCTTTTAAAACACTTAATTCTTTCAGTTGAAACTTATGCATCCATATGAGGTGGCAATCTACCTTCTCCGTCTCGAAGCCATTTATCACTATAATACCTTAGCGAAAAAACAAGAAAGCGAATAACAAGAAGTCAAAAAATAAAGAACACGTTGATATAAAAAAAATTTAAATATTGATAAAAATAAAAACTCACTTTGGGTTCAATGAGTGAGCCAAGCAATGAAGAGGGGTATTATTCTTTGCCCAACGATCAACAAGAATCTCATGGACCACATCATAAAAAGCAGAAGATTCAATTAGTTGCTTTCCTTCATGCTCATAAATAGCCTTCTTCACTTTTTCAATCATGGAGTCCCACATCTCATAAGCTAAATGAAGACATGGCTTGTCTGTATCACAAACTCTAAGCATTTCATAAATCGGGGCAGTAAAAGAAAGAATGTAATCAACCTTTTTCCACCAATCTTCATTCACCACCGTATCGCGAACAAATCTAGCTTTCACTTGGTCATCTTCTCGGTATTGTGCCCATTGTTCACTGAAAACCATTAACCCTAAAGCACGTTTAATAAGCTTGAATCTCTTAAGCATGACAACAACATAAGCAAAACGAGTGTCGGCAACTGAAAGCAACTTCAAATGACTAAACCGATAGAAAATAGCTAGCCTCATGTTATGGTTCATTATAAAATTCTTGATTTGCATAGCATCTGCATAAACGATACTTATCCAACTACACAAGTCATATGTAACTTGATTAGCTTCCGCATTTCTAGCTGCACAAATATTTTTCAAAGCAAGATTGAGAGTATGAACAATACAGGGAGTCCAATATATATTCGGAAACATGCCTTCAATAATTTCTCCAGCGGCCTTACAATTTCTAGCATTGTTAACTTGAACAACCTTTCATGTCCAACCTCGTCGATTACTTCTTTCAACAGCTTTGCAATAAATTGTTTATCTTTTATCTCACCAGAACAATCCACGGCTTTGACAAACATAGGACCAGACTCAGAAAAAACCATAATATTAATCAAAGGTCTCCTCTGTGGGTCACTCCAACCATCACTCACAATACTAACACCTTTTTCGAACCAAGTGCTCTTAATAGGTTCCAACAACCTCTCCACGTGGGCCTTTTCTTGCTGGAGCAATGTGGTTCTGAATTTATTGAAGCTGGGAGGAACATAACCACCCAATGAATGATTAGCAGCAAATACAAAAGAGCTTAGAAAATAAGGATTATTAGAAGGATTAAAAGGTATGCCCCCAGTATAAAACATCCTAGCAATTTCTGCATCCAATTGATCTCTAGTTTGTAAATCAAAAGCTCTAGCAATAGGTGAGTCGTCTGCTCGTCTCTTCTTCAAATTCAAAAGATTTGAACCACCTGCTTCACCAGACAATGGATTCATCGTAGTTTTCGGTAAAGAAACTTTCTTAGGTTGTGAATTTAGAATTTTTTGTGTTACATCTTCTTCCATCTTCTTCATTTCAGAAATATCATCCTTGCCAACACTCGTGCAACATGCAATCCCTTGCTTCTTAATAGTTAAGAGGTGAGCCCTTACCCTGGTGTAATTTCCTTGTTTTTCTTGATGACAGAAATTACAAACCCATTTACAATTACCACCTCCGTCCCCTAATTTCCCGATTTTAGTGAAATATTTCCACAGAACATTATTCTCTTTGTCTCTACTTCTAATATGATCCATAGATAAACAAAAAGACACGAAAAACCAAAAAAAAAAAACGAACAGAGAAGAGAATATAATATAATATTATTGTTGTATAGTCTGTGTTCGTGTATAAAAGAAAAAAGCAAAAAAGTAAAAACTAATATATAATATATTAGTTTATGCCTTTATGGCTTTTGCAGAAAGAATTTACGGCTGGCTAGGGTACAGCCTATAACAAAAAAGCTAAAGTAGGTTTTGACTTTTGAGTTTTGCCTTTTGGGCTTTTCAAAAAGCCTGCGAATTTTTATTTCCTCTTTGACACGCGTATCAATTTTGGATACGCGTGTTCAATTATGTCATAATTACTAACACGCCCCCCAAGCGTATTATACGCGTATTTGGGCGTTTCGTGTCGGAAACTTGTCCGACCGACACGTGGACACTTCTCATAGTAGGCGTATCTGTGTAACAGAGCTCATGGGTTCTCGTCCAGACAAATTTCCAATGGAATAAAATTTGAAGCTTACCCCTACAGATGGAATACTATTAGATGATCCTACCAAGTATAGAAGATTGATTGGAAGATTGATTTATCTTACGGTTACAAGGCCAGATATAACATATTATGTACGAGTTTTAAGTCAGTTCTTGCAAGAGCCTCGAAAACCTCATTGGGATGCAGCTATACGAATTCTCAAGTATGTGAAAGGCGCCCCTGGACAAGGCTTATTATTACCCTCCACCAATAATCTCAGTTTAAAGGCCTTCTGTGATTCAGATTGGGGAGGTTGTAATGCCACAAGACGATCGGTTACGGGATACTGCATATTTCTTGGGAATTCACTCATTTCATGGAAATCCAAGAAACAAACAACTATTTCTAGATCGTCTGCAGAAGCTGAATATCGAGCTATGGCTAATACATGTTTAGAACTAACTTGGTTACGTTACATCTTAGAAGATTTAAAGGTTGCACAAGTAACTTCCATACCACTATATTGTGACAATCAAGCAGCTCTACATATTGCGTCTAATCCCGTCTTTCATGAGCGCACAAAACATATAGAGATAGATTGCCACATAGTGCGGGAAAAAATGCAAGCTGGAATGATTAAGACTTCTTATATACCTACACGTTTTAAGCTAGCAGATGTTTTCACAAAAGCATTAGGAAAAGATCAATTCGTGACTTTGAGAAACAAGTTGGGACTTCAAGACATTTACTCTCCAACTTGAGGGGGAGTATTATAAAATATTCTTTCATTTAATGTAATTGATTCAATTAGTTGTCTTACCTTGATTAGCATAAATCAGATCCCACTACATATGGATCACGGTTTATTAGCCGTAGACATTGATTCTGTTATCTTGCATATATGTGTATATATATTGTAATAGTATTAGTGGAAGACATACAATAACAACTCAAATATTATATTCTTAATGCATTGTTCATTCACCATTCTTAACAACCTAAGCTAAGAAATGAAGCATTTAACTGCAAAACTAATTATATCGAAGTATAATTTTATTTGATTGTTAGTATATGTTGATTATTCAATATTCATTTTTTGATGAAATATTCCAAAATGTCTAACTTAACTCAACAAATTTACTACTACATCTATTCAGTAAAATCGTAAAATTACGTGCGTAGCACGTGGTACATGCTAGTTAATCCAAAAAGTCAAGACCAGCGTTGACCAGCAGTCAACGGCTGCGACGGGCGAAATTTTACCCTAAATTGAGTTTTGGGTCAAAATTGAATAATTTTTGAATTTTGGGGTCAAATTGAGGTTAAATTGAATGAAATGATGAAATTGGAGCATATTAAAATGTGAGGGGGTATTTTAGACTTTTACACACCTCTGGACAATGTCTAAATTGTTTTGTAAAAGAGCTTTTTGTTTGAACTCCTTTATGAATAAGTATCCCATGATGGGCTTATTTGTAATGGACTGGCACAACAAGGAAGCAATAACTCCTCTTCCGACGACGACAACCAGTGCTACACAGTAATGACGACGATATACGTGGAATACCAATCACTCATGTTGGTTTTAGGAGAAGTGCGAAACACAACATGAAGGAACATCGTCATGCCGGAATC
>NC_142541.1:5802500-5905000 GCF_056151865.1 Erythranthe guttata
ATTTATTATAAATAAAGGAAACATTCATGTATATGCCAATATTACCCTGAACCCTTTATACCCAATTTTTAATTGTAACCCCAATTTAATCAATCTTGTCCACAAAAATCCGATTTTGACCACAAAAATTCAATTTTGACTTTTTTTTGGAGCATACTTTAATATGCTCCAATTTCATCCTTAATTTAATTTAATCTCAATTTGACCCCAAATTTCACAAATTATTTAATTTTGACCCAAAACATTCTTTTTAAAAAAAAAATTTGCAAAAAAAAAAATTTTTGACGCCGGATTTCGGCGTTGACTTTTCAATTTTTTTATTTATTTTTTCTTTCTTTCTTTCGTATTTTTTTGCCGGTTTCCGTCGTTGACCGGCGGTCAACGCTAGTCTCCGGCGTTGACTTTTTTTTCTTCTTCTTTTCTCTTTTCTTTTCTTCCGCATTTTTTCGCCAGTTTCCGACGTTGATTTTTTTTAGTGTCCTTTTAAGTTTTTTTTTTTTTTTTTTTTTTTTTTTTACGTCCTGCGCTAAACGTTGATCGTAATTGTGCTGTCACTGACAGTAAATTAACGTAATTATAATGTAATGACAGGCAATTAACGTAATTGTACTGTCGTTGACAATACATTTATGTAATTGTGCTGTCGTTGACAGTAAATTAATGTAATATTATTATTTTTTTTTTTTGGTTGTTTTTTTTATTTTATTTTTTGATTTGTTGACTAGTCAACATAATTATATTACTGTCGTTGACAGTAAAATACCTGTAAACACAATAATATTACTGTCAACAACATCAATATTATTTTTTTTTGGGTTTTTTGTTTTGTTTGAGTTATTCATGGAGTAACGTAATAATATTACTGTATATTATTGCAATATTACGGTAAACACAATAATATTATTGTGGTTGACGGTGATATTACTGTTGTTATAGTGATATTGCTGTCAACCACATCAATATTATTATTTTGTTTGGATTTTTTGTTTGTTTGAGTTATTCACGGAGTAACGTAATAATATTACTGTCTATTATTGTAATATTACTGTGGTTGACGGTAATATTTCTCTTGTAGTAATATTACTGTCACTCACAGTAGTATTGATTCTTTTGGTTTTTTATTATGTTTACATTTGTTGAACGGTCAACATAATAATATTACTCTATTACACAATAATAATGAGTTTTGTTGTGTTAACTTACTGTGCTAGATATTAATATAGCAATATTACTGTGTTAAACTGTAGTTTAGTTAATTTTATTGTGTTTAACAGTAATATAGTTTATATTATGTTAATCACAACAATATTGTTGTGTAAACGAAAAAAAACGTTATAGAAAGAAAGAAAAGAAGAAAAAAAAAAGAAAGAAAATTCAAAAAAGTCAACGCCGGAAACCGGCGAAAAAATCCGGAAGAAAAAAAAAAAGAAAAATTGAAAAGTCAACGCCGGAGACCGGCGTTAACCGCCGTAATCTGGTGGGAAAAAAAAAGTTTTTGAAAAAACAAAAAATTTTGAAAAAAAAAATTTGGGTCAAAATTGAATAATTTATGAAATTTGGGGTCAAATTGAGGTTAAATTAAGTTAATGATGAAATTGGAGCATATTAAAGTATGAGGGATTATTTTAGTCTTTTACAAAAATCAGGACCATGTGTGGACTTACTGGTAAAGGAGTTTTTTGTCTGGATCTCTTTATGAATAAGTACCCATTGATGGGCTTATTTGCAATGACCCCTATTTTTATTTATTTAACATACATTTTGCTTTCTAATAATGAATAATTAATATATATTACATCATGTTCATAGACTTAAACTAGATCACAATTAAAAAGTCAAATGATATTTTACATTTATATATATATCTCGCCGGTGGATTTAAAAGCCCTCGCGAATTGACTTGGGTTACAGGTGTGGTTTTGGCAGTATTGACCACATCTATTGGTGTAACTGGTTATTCGTTACCTCGGGACCAAATTGGTTATTGGGCGGTAAAAATTGTAACAGGTGTACCTGATGCGATTCCTGTAATAGGATCGCCCTTGGTAGAATTATTGTGCGTAAGTGCTAGTGTGGGACAATCTACCTTGACTTGTTTTTATAGTTTACACACTTTTGTATTGCCGCTTCTTACTGCTATATTTATGTTAATGCACTTTCTAATGATACGTAAACAAGGTATTTCTGGTCCTTTATATATATATATATATATATATTGTTAATTTTAGTAATTAATTTCATTATTCAACAACAATTTTAGTTGTTAGTTCATTAATCAACTATTTCCTTAGTCGATTGATTCCTGACAGAGAAAAAGTATTACAAAAAAATTTAAAAAAATAATAATAAAAAGTTAATTTTTTATTTAAATTAAAAAAGATATCAAAAAATTAAAAATTAAAAACAAAAATTAATTAAAAAAAGGGGAGGAACAAAACTGGGGATGTGTGCAGTTGGAAAAAAAGATAGTGGATTATTGAGGAACGGAAAGGAGCCTGGGTTTACATTAAAGAGTGAAATATGGGTTGGACATATCCCTATTAATGAATATTTTTGGACGTTCTCAAAGTGCCCCATTTAATAAAGGCAAAAATCAGCTTGGGAATTACCGAAAAAATCCTCATGTTAAATAAATCAACAAGGACCCTCCAATGAAAATCAGCCAAATCAAAATAGATCGTTGACAGCTTATCGTGGACACCGCGCGCAGAGTGGGCTACCGGGGATGACTTTTTGACCCGAAAGACCAAAATACCGTTTACATTATAATTTTAAAAAATTATAGATACAACCCAAAATGAAGTTTTTGAAATTTTCAATTAAATTTTTCAAATTTTCAGAAGCGCCCTCTCTCTAAATTAACTCAAAATTGGAACATCAATCTCAATTTTTAATTCAATCTTTAATACAACATCTTCTCCTCATCGAAAAATGTCTATCTCGATTTCTATTTCCAAAACGGCTGGGGTCACCTCCAACCAAAACCTGAATTCCTCAACCAGCCACGAAAACCCTCGGTTTCTTTAGTGAAATTTTAAAAGAACCCATGGCAGCGAGGTGCTGTTGGAGTTTGGAAGCGGGCATGAAGAAGAAGATCTGGTCCAGCCAATTTGTTTCTCTTGTTCAAAGGTTTGCAACACGAAGTCGATCTAGGTGGGTGGCTCCGACGTATGCGAGGGTGAATCTCTGTTGTGGTGCAAGCCTAGTCCCGCATCTGTTTAATATGGAAAATATCACTTCTTTATAAGGAGATAAGGAGGGAAGGAGGGGATAGCAACTCTATTTATGGGACCTTTTGGAAAAAAACCCAAGAGCAAAACCAATAGGATTTGGCCTAGATTAGACAATATCATACATATGTAGAGCTTGTGGTATACCGATGGGCCCCTAACAATCTCGGCGGTGAATCTCCAATTTGAGGTCTATAGGAGAGAGGTGTTGGGCTTGGGTTTAGAGACGGGATGGTGGTTGATGGGTTTAGTATGACGGTGAAGATGATGAAAATGTGGGGTCGGGTGGGTGGCTTTTGTTTGACGGGAGTTTGGTGAGCTTTTGGGCTTCCATTTCCATTTTATTCCGGAGAAAAGATGTTTTGGGAGAAGAATTTGAAAATAAAATAAAGGTTGTTTGTATTTTGAGATGAGACAATTTGTACTGTAGCAAGTTAAATCATGTTTAAAAAGTGTTGGAAAAGGGTATTATGAAAAAAGAATTTGAAAGATAAAATGATTTTAGTTTGTATTTTAGTGAAAACAATTTTCACTGTAGCAGTCAAATCATGTCTATTAAATAGAGAAATATTTGAATTATTTTTTGGGGAAGTTTTTGAAAATATTTGAGAAAGATAATTTATTTTGGGAAAATAACGAAAAGAATTTGAAAACCTAAACAAACATGGGTCCGAGAGGGTTGTACTTCTCGGACCATAACCGACCAATACAAATGCTCCACATAGGATTAGTACGTACCCACTAAAAAATAGTATGATACATACGTTACAAGTAAAATTACATTAAACACCTTTTAAATTAAACTGGAAATTTAATTAGAAAATTAATAATTTAAAACTTTATTCATATCAAATGAAAAAAAATATTACCATCAAATCTAGTAGCTTCCTTTAAACTTTAGACCCACTTACATCAATCTCCTTAATTCATAAACTTTTTTTCCTCTCAAAAAAATCATCATCGATTTTTTCCTTATTTCTGGCAAAGTTCTCTAAGCAAGAAATCATCATGTGGTTCTTCTTATCGTACAGCGTAGAGAAATGTGAGACTAATCTTTTCTTCCATACATATTGATTTTCCCATGTGTCCTCTAGAACTGGATGATTGTTAATCAATTTTTATTTTGTCGGCAATTTGATCACCTGATGGTAACTGTGTTTGTATGATTTTGTAATGTATCTGCTAGAATCTAATTGGATTCTAATAAATAAGGGATGAGTAAAGACTTGTACAACAAGTCCATATATACCGTGAAACACAAAAGGAAAATCTCCTTATTTACTTTAATTCTTATATTTGTCATTAATTGTTTCTTTTATATAGGAAACTATCTTATTAATTAAAGAGAGTTATTCTTATCTTAATGACTTTAATAGAAGTCTTGTGAAAGAAGAATTCTTTCTTTCCATATATTTCACACAGACATGTGAGAATCAAGAGAAGGGATAATTCCTTTTTATTTTATTCTTATATTATCATTAATTGGAATATTATTATTTATATGGGATCTCTCTTGTATTTTAATTATATATTATTAGATAGGTATCTTATGAATTTCCTATATCTCCTGTACGTATCTAACCTTAATTAGTTTGCTTATACATGAGTCTTTCCCAGGCTATATAAAAAAGAGAAGCGGCAACAGAATACGGCGTGTCTTTTTGGAGAGAAACAGATCTCTCTTTTCTTTGTTGCAGTTGTGTGCTTTTTGGAGTGAAAAATATTTCTCTTTTCCTTGTTGCTCTTCCTGCGACTTTTTATCGAGAGAAGCGTTCAGAGAAAATATTTTTTTTTTCTTCTCGTTTTTATTGCTCCATTGTGATACGTGATTTTCATAGAAAATATATCGGCTTCAAGGCTTTATGGTGAAGACACCAAGATTCAAGGATTATCACAAGTTTGCTTCTTCTATACAAAAAGAAGATCGGTTCTTCAGGAGAGGGGCTTAAACAGATCTCTGGAGGAGATCGATCCGCCGACTGAGGGATTCAGCATTGAAGGGTGTTCAACCGTGAGCAGCAAGAGACGTGCTTCAAATTGAAGATTTATAATTCAGCGTAGTATACAAGAATGACGTCAAATTGAAGAGATTTATTCTGTTGCTGCTTCTCTTTTTTATATAGCCTGGGAAAGACTCATGTATAAGCAAATTCATTAAGGTTAGATACTTACAGGAGATGTAGGAGATTTATAAGATACCTATCTAATCATATATTATTAAAATACAAGAGAGATCCCATATAAATAATAATATTCCAATTAATGACAATATAAGAAAAAAAATAAAAAGGAAGAAAGAATTCTTCTTTCACTAGACTTCTACACAAGTCATTAAGTTAAGAATAACTCTTTTTAATTAATAAGATAGTTTCCTATATAAAACAAACAATTAATGACAAATTAAAGAATTAAACTAAACAAGTAGACTTCCCTTTTGTGTTTCACGGTACATAAGGACTTGTTGCACAAGTCTTTACTCATCCCTTGTTTATTAGAATCCAATTTGATTCTCCCCCTTTGTCATTGATTGATTCTAATCATTTTCTCCGCGTGAGTAAAATGCCTGAAAATGAAACAATAGAGGATTGAAGGAAGCAATAAAACCAATGATCATCCTCAACATCAAAGGAACAACTAAGGAAAATATGTTCCTCATATTAATACACAAGGACTTGTTGCACAACTCTTTACTCATCCCTTGTTTATTAGAATCCAATGATCATGCTCAACATCAAAGGTTCATAAGGACTTATTGCACAAGTCTTTACTCATCCCTTGTTTATTAGAATCCAATTTGATTCTAACAATCTCCCCCTTTGTCATTGATTGATTCTAATCATTTTCTCCGCGTGAGTAAAATGCCTGAAAATGAAACAATAGAGGACAGAAGGAAGCAATAAAACCAATGATCATCCTCTACATCAAAGGAACAACTAAGGAAAATATGTTCCTCATATGGAGAGATAATTTATTTCTTCTCAAATTATCTAATGAGATAACTAAGGAAAATATGTTCCTCATATTAATACACATCTCCATAGAATTCCACATGGTGTTGTGGACTTAGAATCCCATCGAGATTCTGACAGTGTCGACCCTAACATTTCGAGACCTATGAAGTTATATACAACCACAGTTCAACTGATACCAATCACAGTTGAACTGATTTCCGTGTGGTTGTACTTATCAATTACACTATTTTGAATATGTAACAAACATTTGACTCATGTTGTAATTACTGTGTGAAGAAGATATTACTTTGGCATTGAAATTATAATGTGTCCTTATTTGCCCGTTTGTCGTTTATAAAACAAATATATTTGTCTTTTCACATAATTATTCTAACGAGTTAATTGCAAATACCTCCCATGTGTAATCTCTAATTGGCAAATACCCCCCTGTCAAAAAAAACAAACTCACCAACGCCCCCTCGTGTAACCAAATTCAATGCATCTAGACCCCTTAAGGCAAATCGTGTCTCTCATTCGCGGGCTCTGCGAATGTTTATGTTATTTCTAGGGTAAAATGTCATAGATACCTCTGTATAAGAAAAAAATTAGACTGATTAAATTATAAATAACTATAACTGATAGGACTAAATTGTAAATTTTAAAATTTCCAAAATTGTAAAATAAGGAACAAAAATAGAAGATTTTTCAGATCTTCTTCCTCGTTCCATTCCGCCGCCCACCTCCCAACCAGGAAACAATTTGGCATCGCCGCCGCCTTCTGGCCTGTCTAGCACCACCACCGGTCTCTAGCTCGTCGCCACCCACCTACTCCTTCAAATTTATCTCCCTCGTCACCAGCGCCTTCTGGCCCGTCTCACACCACCGATACCCACTTACTCCTTCAAATTTCTCTCGCTAGTCACCGCCACCGTCTCGCACCACCCAATTCTTAGCGAGAGAGAGTTGTGTAGAGGTAAGGTTTTTCTTCTCCTGCACATAATCGCCGTCGTCGCCGCCTTTGTTCAAATTGCATATATGGGCTGCCATAGGAAGAGAGAAATTGGAGGACAAAGGGTGATCTGGTGGTGGGGCCGCGGCGGCCGGCGTGGGGAGAAGAAGTGTTGAGTTGGGTGGTTGGTGGTGTGGGGTGGGGTGGAGCAGGTAAGAAGACGACTCTTTTTTTGCTGCTCTTTTCTTTTTTTCTTTTTTTCTTTTTAATGTAAATTAAAATGTTATAAAAAAAATATAAAACATATAAAATTTAATACAACAATATATGTTTAATTTCTATTTATATTTTATAATTACAAAATTATTAATAAATATTGTTTATAAAATTAAAAATAACTACACATCAACAAAATAATTAAAAATAATTGTGTAATAAAATTTTGTTTAATTAAATTAATTTCAAAGTTGAGAAAATATTAAAAAATAAATATGTACAGTATATATTTTATTAATTGCTGAAAAATCCCGTAGGGCATTTTTGTCATTTCACTTTTAGTCAATGCCTAAAAACATAGAGGGTGCTGTGAGTTTTGAGTTTGACTACACGAGGAGGCGTTGGTGAGTTTTTTTTTTTTTTTTTTTTTGACAGTGGGGTATTTGCCTGTTAGAGATAACATAAGGGAGGTATTTACAATTAGCTCTTATTCTCACAGTAAAATATATATACTGATCCACCGTGAAAGAAACAATATGCTAAACACTAGAATCGAATGCATAATTGATATGTAAATTATAATAAATTCAAACAAAGTTTTATTGTAAAGTACCATATTAAAATATACCCAAAAAGTATATTTTTTTTCCCTTGGAGATTATAGGCTACTGAAGTGGACAATAAGAGAAGCAAGACGGTAACGGTCAAATAAACTGATGTAGAATCAGAAGGCGGTGGGCCAGTAGGTGGAGTCATGGTGGTCGCCTAGGGGTTTCAACATCTGTGGTTGGTGCACAAGCATCCGGCTGAGGAGTTGCCGACGAGGGGGTGATGGGGGTGGTCGCCGATGGATTTGCCCCGCCAGCAGCCAACTAGTCTAGTACTGTTACAATTTAATTTCTGCCTGAATTGGCCGAGAGTGCAGATATAGTGGTGAACCTCGGTGCCTTATAAGCTCCTCGAGGATTGATATTGGCTTTTATCTGATAACACCATAATATTAATAACACATCATTTCAAATGAAATAAATCATAACCAAAGCGTAGGGTAAATGATAAACAACATCAACAAGAAAAGTTTTATGAATTAGATGATTTCATATTCTTATCATACCATAAAAGATGAAATAAAAGTACATCAGGACAATCAACATGATATACAATACCAACGAAAAGATTCGACTAATAATGATTAATAAAGCCTATTCCCATGTTATTTTCATCGTGCTACAAATGAATGAAACTTCTAAAATATACCTGACTAATTCGACATTCCTGGAGCTTTAGCAATAGCCACAAGCTAAGAAAAAACCTCTTTATTTTTAAGAAATTTCTTTGTGTTCTTCATCTTCGTTGGAAGAGTCGCCGCCGCAGACCGGCAACACCGCTATCTGCATAAGATCGGCTGGGATGGAGAGAAGTGGTTGCGTTCTTATATGAAGAATTTGGGGAGTTTTGATTTTATTTTTTCTTGTAATTTTGTTAATTGATTATGATTATTGTAATATTTTTTTTAATGGATCTTTTACATTTTTTGGTTGAGTTTGTAACGTTAATGAGTTAATTTATATAACTGTACAATGTGTGTATGATGGTGTACGATCTGTTTATACTAGGTTCGTACTTTTATTTAAAAAATCCCTGTATCGTACTAGGTCGTACAAAAAAAATCAACGGATGAGATTAGCTGATAAGCGTTTTCCTCATGTATAAAGTACCGCAAGTATACAATATCGCATTTTGCAGAACAGTGGTTCCGGATATTGATCCACAGGGACCTTGTAGATTCACATGCTAAGTAGTGTAACTATATTATCTAGCCGATTGTAAATAATTGGAATGGTGATAAACCCTAGTTTAAAAGCATGCAAGATCGTAAACATGCAAGTATAGAATGTACGTAAATAAAATAGCGACAACTCAACACGGGAGGGCTTCGATTTAAAACGGACTTCTAGGGCCAAATCCACCTATTTATAATCAACAACGATCTACAAATCCGTTGTCTAAATTCACATTCCTATTCGTTAACCCAGACAATAAAGTACTCTAACCCCCATCTGCAATGTAGTTAGAGCCTACCCACAGGTCCGACGTCTCCGTTCAGAACCTGCTATTAAGAGAGCATTTAGGTCAAGTCCTTAAGGGCTATCCGAAGTGGATCACGTCTCCCTTTCTACACCCCGAGCTATGTTTTCCTAACTTCAAACAAGAAATCCTCTCTCGAGTTCATTCCTTTTTAATATCAATCCGAGAGATGATCAAACAATCAGAAGCATTTAATACATGAAAACATAAACGAAATCAAAACACGATAAATAGATAACAGAAATGACGATCGAAATCAATATATACAAGGTTTCATTACCCTAGAAGAAAATGTTCTTAGTCCATAATAAACATAATGTAAATGAATGTACACAAGAAATGAAGAAAAAACGTAAAGAAATTGCGTAAGAAAAACCCAAGTCGAAACCCCCATTGATGATTCTCGTGAAGGACTGTCGAAAATCGTAAAAAAATCGAAGTAGCATGAAGAATGAAAGGGCCTTTCTATTTATAGTAAAATGCAAAGCTTCCTCAAGAAGCTTTGCCAAATAACTATCTTTCTCAAAAGTCGTGCCCAGATCGCGATCTGGGTTGGCTAGATCGCGATCTGGGTCTTCTTGGCCCCAAAATTGGC
This sequence comes from Erythranthe guttata, assembly GCF_056151865.1. Lineage (NCBI taxonomy): Eukaryota > Viridiplantae > Streptophyta > Magnoliopsida > Lamiales > Phrymaceae > Erythranthe > Erythranthe guttata. The sequence continues at coordinate 5,812,530 of NC_142541.1, forward strand.
TTGAAAATTTGGTTTCGCTTTCAAATGGCTTGACTTGGAAAAAATATCTAATAAAACCTAGAAATAGAAATAAAACAAGAAACGCAATAATATATACATATAAAGCCGAAACTCTGACGAAAGAAGACCAAATCTCAAAGATTTGATAAGCAAAAATCGTGCAAAACAAACACTTATCATTAACAAATAGTAATTTTGTACGCATTGGATTAAATATCTTACGGTCCGAGAAGTACAACCCTCTCGGACCTTAGACAACCCCAACAAACATAGCTTATTTTCTCTCTTTTTTTTCTTCAATACAATGGTTTTTGTGGCCATTCTGAATTAATAAAATATCTTGAGAAATATAAAAGAAAAAACATAAAATAAGATATAGAGAAAATCACCACACACGTGCAACACATGTTCACTGTTGAGCGTATATTTTACACTCAATGTATACTTTCTTACGAGGATTTTTGTATACTTTTATTGATATAATGATGCTTAATGAGTGGTTTATTGTATTTTAGGTACAACTTGACGATTTGGGAGTTCCAAGGGCGAAACGAGCCAAAAAAGGTCAAAAAAGGGCAAAAACAGAAGAAAACAAAAATGCTGAAAATTGGCTGAAAATGCCCGCGCGGCCGTGCCAAATTTAGCCTATTTTTGGCACGGCCGTGCCAACTGCAGAAGTTGGGCAGAAGGTTTCGGCGATTCTCGTGCGGCCGTGTGAGATTTTGACTGATTTTCGCGCGGCCGCGCCAACACACGTTGGAGACTATTTTGGACTTTTAATCACACAAGGAAACCTAGAATCACCTACCAAGTTGGGACATCTATTTAAGGGCAAACCAAGCACGAATTAAAAAACTTTGGACACAACTTTCGAGCGAGAGGAGCGAGAGAACGAAGAATCGAAGACGGAGAATTGACAAATCTTCATCACAATTCTTCTTTTATCTATCTTTTCTTAATCTATGAATTTTATTACTTTTATTATGTTTTTCGTTATGAGTAGCTCAGTTTTTAATCTAGGATTTTGTTGGAACCCTATGTGGGGATGGTGAACCCGTTTTCTTGAGATTATGCAATTATGATTTTATGATTATTTCTTCTACTTGTTATGATTGTTAGTGCATGAACTTGATCAATTTATGTGCTTTATCTGTGATTATTGGGATTGACTCGACAGAGCTATTTTGATAATTACGGTAAGTATAAGAACCTTCGAGTAGTTTTCACCGAATGAGTGTGTCAATTGCATGTGGTGTCGTAAATATATAGATATCACCTTAGGTAGCCACTTACGAGACTTGTTAGTTAATGCTTTATTCATGATTTGTTTGCATAGACATATAGTGAACCGTTTATGAATAATAGACTCATAATACACGCGACAGCGGGTTATGAGTAAATTAGTGTCTCGGGTTAATAATCATGAATCATATATTTCATAATTGAGGGGTTTTGGGTGAGCAATTCTTGCATAGGGGGAAGATAAAATCCTAAGTCCGTTTTTTATTGATATTTTCTCGTGTTTAATTGCTTTCATAATTAGTTTAATTATTTAGTTGATTAAATTTACATCCGTGCGTAGGCTGGATAAAAATCATAATTGTTAGAATTTGGTACTTAGGATTAGATAATTTGAGTATTCCCTGTGGGATCGACATCCGACTCTCACGAGTCCACTTTTACTACTTGTTTGCGATACGTGCACTTGCGTGTTAGGTATTTAGACCCGACAAGTTTTTAGCACCGTTGCCGGGGAATACCGCTAAATTATTTATTTATCCTAATATTAAATTTGAGCAATTTTTCTTACTTCAGCCGTTTTAATTTTCTTTGCTTATTTTATTTTTATTATTTTTTTAGGTACTTTTTATGTGAAGAGAGCACGACACAAGCTTGCTACCTTTTGATCTCGAAATTGAGCGAACATTTAGGCACGCTAGGAGAAATCAACGGTTAGCGCAATACGTTCCCGCAACAATGGAGGAAGAGAATAATCGTAGGGGAGATGACCAAGGGCGCCTACCGAATGCGGCAGGAAATATCGTCAACGAGCAAGCGCAACAACAGCTCATTAATCCACCACCTCGTCAACGAGCATTGCATGAGTACACCGTTCAGACACTCAATGGGTTTCAATCAAGCATCCAGCAGCCCCCCGTTGAAGCCAATAATTTCGAAATTCGAGCGGGACTCCTTACTATGCTCCAAAACAATGGGTTGTTCAGCGGATTAGCTCATGAAGATCCGCATCTCCACTTGGTCAATTTCCTCGAAACGTGTGATTCGCATAAGATGAACGGCGTATCTCCTGAAGCACTGCAACTCTGCCTGTTCAAGCACTCTTTACAAGGAGCAGCCCGAGAGTGGTTACAAACTCGTGCACCGCACTCCATCTCGTCTTGGCCCCAGCTAGCACAACTCTTCATGAACACATATAACTCCCCAACAAAAACTGAGAGAATCCGGAGAGAAATACAAAACTTCATACATGAAGCCGGTGAAGCATTATTCGAGACGTGGGAGCGGTTCAAAAAACTTATTCGGAGATGCCCGAATCACGGTCTTCAAGAGTGGCGGCAACTTCAAATATTTTATGATGGATTGCAAGATAATTCAATAACGGTGCTCGATTCAGCAGCTGGCGGTATGTACATGAGCTTGACATATGACGAAGCTTACGAACTTTTGGAGTGGATTGCAAGGAACAAATACATGCGGGCATCGGACCGGTCAAATAGCGGAGCCAATAAGACGGGAGGAATTTTAGAGTTAGACGGGGTCACCGCAATCACCGCCCAGTTAGAAAAGCTATCAAAGCAAGTAGCAGCTTTGCAGACTTAGCAAGTCCATGCAGTCCAAGGTCCCGACCGATGCTTAGAAGAAACGGAGTCTCTAAATTACGTGAATGACACCAACCGACAACAGAGGAACCCGTACTCCAACACTTATAATCCGGGATGGAAAGATCACCCCAACTTTGGATGGGGAGGAAATCAGCAAGGACAAAGGCTAGCTCCCGGATTCCAATCGAAATTTGGAGACACAGATGGGGCAACTTGCAACCCAACTAAACGCGAGGCCGTTGGGAGCAGTGCCGTCGAATACGGAAGATCCTCGAACGAGCAACATCGAGCAGTGCAATGCAGTAAGTTTGCGAAATGGGAGGCAATTAGAGGAAGGTCTTAAAACGTCCGTTGCACCACCGCCTATTGTAGATGAGTCCAAGGAAAAAACCGAGGTCGGGCCAAGCAACACAAAGATCACAGTAAGTGAACCTACTCCCAAGGTACCTTTCCCTCAACGTTTTCAAAACTCTAAGCTTGATATGCAATTTCAGTTATTTTTGGATTATCTTAAAAAGTTGCATGTTAATATTCCTTTTGTTGAGGCACTTAAGCATATGCCGAATTGGGTTAAGTTTATAAAGGAACTTGTATCGAAGAAGATGAGGCTTTCGGAGTGTGCAGCAATCGTAGACCTCAATGAGCAAAGTAGTGCTATCCTTGCAAATAAAATTCCACCGAAGCTTAGAGATCCGGGCAGTTGTACCATTCCATGCACAATAGGTACTAGGTATTTTGGGCGGGCGTTGTGTGATCAAGGGGCGAGCGTAAATTTAACGTTTATCAATTTATGAGAAATTGAATTTAGGAGAAATTAAGCCCACTTCCGTGACCTTGCAGCTAACCGATAGATCTTTTACTCACCCTTTAGGTATAGTGGAGGATGTATTGGTCAAGGTAGATAAGTTTATACTCCCGGCCGATTTTCTAGTACTAGACATAGAGGAAGATGAAAATATTCCCCTTATCTTAGGACACCCTGTAACAACAAATTCTTATCTGCGATAAAAACAAACAAGAAAAATTGAACAAAGATGATTTTATTGAATTAAAATAAATAAATTGCGGGTTACAATCTCTATTTTAATCCCCTGATTCTTCTCTCTAGAAAAATATATATTTGACTTGAATTTACGGAGTCGGGTCGTTCACTTGATCTTCTCCGGATTTGATTTTGGATTTGAATAACGTTTTCCAAGGGTCTTGCGACTTGAATCTCGGATCTAACGTTTGAACTTTGACTGAATTTGACTTGAAGATCTTGAAATTCTTGATGGATTTGGCCCTTCAATCTTCCAATGATCTTGACTTGAATTGATTAACGTTAATCCGAAGGTTTGGCACCGTTATCTCGGATCGAACGCCGGATTTGATGAAGAACGCCTTGAATTTGCTCAAGAACACCTTTGAATTTGACGAAGAACACTTTGAATGTAGAGAGAGAATCTTACCTCCTACGAATTCTTCTTCCTTGCTTCTTGAATTGTAGAGAGAATTTTGCTCCTACGGTTTCTGCTCCTTCAGTTGTGTCCTTGAATTGTGAAGGGAGGATCCCTATTTATAATGGTAGAATAAGAGTCCTTGATGGGCCTTACTAATGATGTGGCGCGATTTGATTGGCCCGAATTAAATTGATATTTATCTCTTGTAACTTGGAAGAGAAGAAATAATCCTATTGGTCAATATATATATATATATTTAAAATCAATTATCTATTTAAATTAGGAATTTATTTAATTCCTAATATTAAAATAAAAAACATATAATTGATATTTAATATATAATATATATGACTTTATATGCATAATTACATATTTGCCACTTGATTAAAAATCACTCGGCTCTATGGAAATTAGCAATTTAATAAGTCACGGACGATGCATCTTGAAGTGAATAAGTCACGAATAGTTTGGAGCTTTCATTTCTAAACATAATTCGGTATTCTCATAGACACGACCCTTTGCTATTTTGATTCCATGGGTCCTTTTTGAAATCAGAGTGGATTAAACTTAGACCCGATTTCTTTTTTTTTAATGAAATCGGCCTCAAAAAGAAAATCATTGAATAAACACATGTATACGCCTCTTTGTAGGGAATCATGTTTTTGTCTTTTATATATATATATATATATATATATATATATATATATATATATATATATATATATATATATATATATATATATATATATATATATATATATATATATATATATATATATAAAAGCAACTGGTCCCACTCGAAACCAAATATGACGAGAGAGACTTGGAATGCAACTTCAATTGCAATTAGACAATTTGAACAAGAACTCTTCATGCATAAGAATTCCCATTGGACAACAACCCTTCATGTACAATACTCCGATTCTACAAACTCCAAGTGGGGCAAAAAAAACAATAGAAGAAGTTTCTCTACGTCATCTCTCATATACATGCAAAAGGATTCTTTAATTCAAACATGCACTACAAATCCTTGCAATTGGATAATTCCTAATCCTAATACCATTAGGATTTGTCTTTTCGCAGCTTATAAAAGGAGGTGCCCGTGCTCTCATCTTATCATTCATCAGCCATCTAGTTTTTCTTGTTTACAGAATTTCGAGCATCCTCTTCACCTTGTCTCTTGATTTTTTTTTTATATATACATAAACATATATATTTTTTATTTACCCTTTTTTTTGCTGGTGCTTCCTTCGAATTCTCCATTGAATTTATTGAACCCTTCTTTTCGTCAAACTAATCGCTCTTTCTTTTGAATTGTTTTGACAGGTTTTGCGATGGTTTTACTTCAAGGGTAGATACTTGTTTTGTGGCTCTCAACAGTCGGTGATTTTCGAAGACAAGCACAGGCAGCTCAACGGCCAGGTGATTCTTGGGGACAAGCATAGGTACTTTCTAAAAAATTGGCTATTCGAGCATCAACCCGCTGATGAAGGCACACTTTTGATTATTCATGCCCTCCGCAAGCAAGTCTCTTCGTGCAAATATTTCACAGTTCGACTCCTCACCACAAGCGAGCTTCCTCTTGCGACTATTCCAAAGTTTGGCGCATCACCACAAGCGAGTTTCTTCGTTCAAATATTCCAAGGTTTGACGCCTCACCACAAGCGAGCTTCTTCTTGCGACTATCTCAAAGTTTGATGCCTCACCACAAGCGAGCGTCCTCTCGAGACTTTCCAAAGTTTGGCGTATCACGGCAAGCGAGCTTCTTCATGCAAATATTTCCGAGTTTGATGCCTCACCACAAGCGAGTTTCTTCGTTCAAATATTCCAAGGTTTGACGCCTCACCACAAGCGAGCTTCTTCTTGTGACGATCTCAAAGTTTGATGCCTCACCACAAGCGAGCGTCCTCTCGAGACTTTCCAAAGTTTGGCGTATCACCACAAGCGAGCTTCTCCGTGCAAATATTTCAAAGTTCGATGCCTCACCACAAGAGAGCTTCTGCTTGCGATTATTCCAAAGTTTGGCGCATCACCACAAGCGAGTTTCTTCGTTCAAATATTCCAAGGTTTGACGCCTCACCACAAGCGAGCTTCTTCTTGCGACTATCTCAAAGTTTGATGCCTCACCACAAGCGAGCTTCTTCTTGCGACTATCTCAAAGTTTGATGCCTCACCACAAGCGAGCGTCCTCTTGAGACTTTCCAAAGTTTGGCGTATCACGGCAAGCGAGCTTCTCCGTGCAAATATTTCAAAGTTCGATGCCTCACCACAAGAGAGCTTCTGCTTGCGATTATTCCAAAGTTTGGCGCATCACCACAACGAGCTTCTTTGTGCAAATGTTCCAAGGTATGTCACATCCACTAGCGAGCTTCTTTGTGCAAATATTTCAATGTTTTGACGACTCATCACAAGCGGCAGATAGATGACTCACCACTTTTGCCGACGTAGACTAATTATTTTGTTCGAGGCTTTTATCTCTTATGCTATCAAATCTTTCGTCGTCTTCCCATGTTGTACCGTGGACTCGTTGGGTTGAATTCTCTTCAAGGCCATTGCTCTCTTCACACGAAGCTTTCCACAGATTGATTGCTCTTTAAGGTTGTTACCGTCTTTTCGTTTTCAAGCAGCTTGCTTTCCTTTTCTATGCCTTTTATTTATGAGAGATAAATACTTTTAGCTCTTTGTTATCTAGCGGGGAGATACCCTTGAATTTGTCGGTGATTCTGATTTAATGAGGTGGGAAGATAATATTTAAAACGTGGGGAATTTTGATGCACCGAAGAATATCTTATGAGCGTCTCTTTATCCGAGTTCTATGAGGTTCCTTGAATAAGCTCAAGTCATAACGTAGTTCAAAGGAAAGAGAGATAGAATTTTTTTTTTTTTTTTTATTTATTATTATTTTTTTTTTAGGAAATGACTGAACTTAGAGAATATCTAAGCTGCCTACGTACCCCGAATGGGATCAAGTCATAACGGAGTTCAAAGAAAAAAAAAAAAAAATAGAATTTTTTTTTTTTTTTTTTTTTAGGAAAGGACTGAACTTAGAGAATATCCAAGCCGCCTACGTACCCCGAATGGGATCAAGTCATAACGTAGTTCAAAGAAAAAAAGATAGATTATTTTTTTTTTTTTTTTTTAGGAGAGGGCTGAACTTAGAGAATATCCAAGCTGCCTACGTACCCCGAATGGGATCAAGTCATAACGTAGTTCAAAGAAAAAAAATAGATTTTTTTATTTATTTATTTTTTATTTTATTTTTTTTGTTTTAGGAGACGACTGAACTTAGAGAATATCCAAGCTGCCTACGTACCCCGAATGGGATCAAGTCATAACGTAGTTCAAAGAAGAAAAGATAGATTTTTTTTTTTTTTAGGGAAAGGACTGAACTTAGAGAATATCTAAGCTGCCTACGTACCCCGAATGGGATCAAGTCATAACGTAGTTCAAAGAAAAAAAAGATAGATTTTTTTTTTTTAGGGAAAGGACTGAACTTAGAGAATATCCAAGCTGCCTACGTACCCCGAATGGGATCAAGTCATAACGTAGTTCAAAGAAAAAAAAAAGATAGATTTTTTTTTTTAGGGAAAGGACTGAACTTAGAGAATATCCAAGCTGCCTACGTACCCCGAATGGGATCAAGTCATAACGTAGTTCAAAGAAAAAAGATAGATTTTTTTTTTTTTTTTTTTTTTTTTTTTTTTTAGCCGTGCACAGTTTCAACTCATGCGGGCCAGGAGCCTTCTCCTCCGCTTCATGCATAGTACCGCTTCAAGAACTTTCCATTTATCGGACCAATTCTTAAACCATCTTCGGCAACCAACTTGTACGCTCCATTTGTGTATGCATCTTTGACGACATAAGGACCATCCCACTTTGAAGTAAATTTATTCCCCGTTTTGTGAGTGACGATGATGGGCCTTCTTACGGCAAGTACTAAATCTCCAACTTGAAACGATCTTGGCCGCACCTTCTTGTTAAACGCCCTAGAAAGACGAGCTTGGTAGAATTCAATACTTTGTTGTGCCTCTAATCTTTTCTCGTCAAGGGCTTCCAATTCTACAAGACGCAAACGGGCATTTTCTTCTTGAGTGAGTTCTTCTTGTATAGCTATCCTCAATGATGGAATTTGTTTTTCAAGAGGCAAGACTGCTTCCACACCGTACACCAACGCATATGGAGTGGCTTGAGTAGGTGTTCTATACGTTGTTCTATAAGCCCATAAAGCTTCTCCCATCTTGTCGTGCCAATCGCGTTTTGACTTGGCGATCACTTTCTTCAGCAAATTACATAAAGTCTTGTTGAAGGCCTTGGCGAGTCCATTGGCGGCAGCGTTGTACATTGAAGACTTTCTTTGCCTGAAGCCAAACTTTTCACAAAGTTTATCCATCACACCGTTGCAGAATGGCTTTCCGTTGTCTGTGATCACATATCGAGGAACTCCGTAACGGTAGATGATGTTGATGCGGATGAAATCGGCAACGTTCTCCTTCTTTACTTCTCGAAGAGGTACTGCTTCAGCCCATTTGGAAAAGTAGTCTGTTGCTGCCAAGATATAGAGATGTCCAGCGGATGACTTTGTCATAGGTCCAACCACATCCAAACCCCAAGCATCAAAGGGCCATGAGGCAACAGTAGGGTGTAATGGCTCCGGCGGTTGATGAATGAAGTTTGCATGAAATTGACAAGGTTGACATTTTTGGGCATACTCCATGCAATCCTTTACCATAGATGGCCAATAATAACCCATTCTTTTTATTCGGAAATGTAATTTGGGTCCTGACTGATGGGCACCGCAAATTCCGGAATGAGGTTCTTCCATGGCTTGAACGGCTTCGTCATCACCTAAACATCTCAAGAAGACTCCATCAAATGAACGTCTGTAAAGTGTATCTTTGTAGTAGATGAAACGAGCCGCACGACGTCGTATATCAACTCTTTGACGTGGATCATTAGGCAACTTTTCGTACTTTAAATAATCCACAAATGATTGACGCCAATCTTCTTTCTCGACTTCAAACACGTAAACCACTCGAGTTTCGTCTTCTTCAATTTCTTCATGTTCAAAGATTGGTGGTACGACCCACCTCTTGAAAATTGGTATATGATTTCCGTCTTCGGGCATGGCTAAAGTAGAAGCAAGTTTTGCCAATGCATCTGCTTGCTTGTTATCTTTTCTTGGCACATGCTCTATCATCACATCACCAAGGCATCCGATAAGTCTTTTAGCATAATCCACATAAGGGAGTAAATCGAGCTTCTTTACTTCGTACGATCCGAGTATCTGATTGATCACCAACTTGGAGTCTCCATATACCTCCAAATTTAGTTGCTTTATATCAACTGCCATTTCTAGCCCAAGGATAAGAGCTTGATATTCAGCAACATTGTTAGAGCAATTTTGTGTTAAGGTAAAAGAGTGAGGCAACACTTCGCCGTTGGATGTGACAAATACTACTCCGGCGCCCGCTCCTTCTCTGTGAGAAGCTCCATCAAAGTACATTTTCCAAGGAGGACTAGCTTCAATCACAAGAACATCTTCATCGGGTAGATCATCGGATAACTCCCACTCTGCAGGGATAGGATGATCTGCCAAGAAATCGGCTAGGACTTGCCCTTTCACAGCCTTTTGTGGAATATATGTTATCTCAAACTGCTGCAATTGTAGGTACCACCTTGCAAGTCTGTCGGATAGGACGGGTTTTGACATGACATACTTTAGAGGATTCATCCTTGAGATTAGGCGGACAACATGCGCTTGAAAATAATGCTTCAACTTTTGAATTGCAAAAATGAGCGCTAAGCATGTCTTTTCGATTGGCGAATAGTTCAATTCATTTGGTGTCATTGTTCTACTCAAGTAGTATAAGGCGCTCTCTTTTCCATCATCATTCACCTGCGCTAGTAAAGCTCCGACAGATCGTTCTTGAGCAGCGATATAGAGAATTAACGATCGTCCGGGCACTGGTGCAATCAACACAGGAGGCTTCGTTAAATACGATTTTATGCTTTCGAAGGCACTGGTGCAAGCTTCATCCCATTCAAAGGGAACATCTTTCGTCATAAGTCGGCTGAATGGTTGACATCGACCGGCTAAGTTTGAAATGAACCTTCTTAGGTATGCCAACTTTCCTTGCAAACTTTTGAGCTCATGAATGTTCCTAGGCTCGCGAATCTTTAAAATTGCATCAATCTTGGCTTGTTCGATTTCTATGCCTCGATGACGAACTACGAATCCAAGAAACTTCCCCGAAGTAACACCAAATGCACATTTCAACGGATTCATCTTCAATTGGTACCTTCTCAAGCGCTCGAAGACTTTTCTCAAATTTTGGAGATGATCTTCCCTTCTTTTGGATTTAACCACCAAGTCATCCACATAACATTCAACATCTTTATGGAGCATGTCATCGAATATTTTCTGCATGGCTCTTTGGTAAGTAGCACCAGCATTTTTCAAGCCAAACGGCCTCACTTTATAGCAATAGATGCCCTTAGGAGTGCGAAAGGCTGTTAATTTTCGTCTTTCGGCGCCATTCGTATTTGATTGTATCCGGACGACCCATCTATAAATGATAATGCTTCGTGGCCCGTAGTAGCATCAATCATTAGTTCGGCTATTGGCATTGGAAAGTCGTCCTTAGCGCATGCTTCGTTCAAATCTCTAAAGTCAACACACACACGAATTTGTCCATTCTTCTTTCTAACAGGGACGATACTTGAAATCCATGTTGGGTATTTGACTTCTCGAATGAAACCAACCTCAATAAGTATGTTCACTTCAGCCTCAATTGCAGGTACTAATTCAGGTCTAAATCTACGTTGGCCTTGCTTCACAGGGCGAGCTCCTTTCTTCACGGAGAGATGATGTATTGCCACTTTTGGGTCCAATCCGGGCATTTCTTTATAAGACCATGCGAACACATCCTTGAACTCGTGCAACAATTCAACATAAGTCTCCTCTTCATTCATAGTCAATAAGGTGCTAATGTAGATTGGTCGAGGAATCTCTGTGTCTCCTAAATTTATTTCCTTTAACTCATCGATCGTGGCTTTGACTCCTTCTTCAAGCTCGGGTGGAGCAGTTTCAGCGTCTTCTTCCTCCATCACGTCTATCTCACTTAACGTGATATGATACGATGATGCCACACTTTCTCTGTCATCTTCCTCGTCGTCTTGGATTTTTGTAAAGACGACAGTTCGCATTTTAGCCTTCAACTCTTCACCACATGATATGGTCAAATAAGTACGCCGTTTCATGCGAGATGGAATCGAACTTCGAATCCTTCATGTTTTGGTGATTTTAGTATTAGAGACACCCAACTCTTGCTTGTTGCTTCTGTTATGCCCCCACTTTCTAAGTGGTCCAAGCCTATCAAAAACGGATGGTGTAAGTCTATCAAACCCTCGTTTGTCGCCTTTCTTATGCCCCCACTCTCTAAGTGGTCCAAGTCTATCAAAGACGGATGGCGCAAGTCTATCGAAGACAGATGGAGTAAGCCTATCAAAGACGGATGTCCTTCTCACTTTTGTTCCACTTTCAAGAAAATCGTCTGTTGATGAGAATTCGTCTTCGATTATGTAATTACTGGTAGCTCTATTGATAGCAATACGAATTGGCTTTTGTGGAACAAATCCAAGACCAACTCGAGGACATTGAATAGCATGTCCCTTTTCTTTCAACATTATCTGAGTAGTATTGAGGCCATGCATTCTTTCGCCAACAACTTCGGCAGGAAGCCTTCCCAGTGTAGAATCTTCGCATGGGTTGTAACCGGATTTCACTAAGAGTTTATAAGCTTTTGGGCCAAAACATTTTGTCATTTGGGACTCGGAGAATTCTTCGCATTCTTCTTGGGTTCCTTCTGTAGGATGAACAAATCCTTTAGGTGGTTGAGAAGTTGATCGCTTCTCGTCAATTGGTGTTAGGGGAAACATCAAATCTTTCAAAGCCTCACACGCTAAAGGAGCCTTGTCTTGATTATTTCTTCGGTTAGGTTCTTCAACTGGTAGAATTTCTTTGGCATTTACCGTTTTCTCATCATCAAGATAGTACTTAGCATCGGCAAAGTGGGCTTCTGCCTCGGTGAACGGTTTATCATCGGCGAGTATTATTTTAACTACTCCGTCTCGACAATACTTGAAACATTGGTGCCAAGAAGAAGGAACCACACTATTCTCATGTATCCAAGGTCGCCCGAGAAGAATGCGATATGAGGTTCTTGCATCAATGACATGGAAAAATGCAGTGGACAACATATCATCCATTAACAACTCTATCCTTATGATACCAAGGGCCCTTTGTCCTTCTTGATTAAATCCTTGGATCATCAAGCGACTAGTTTTGAGCTCCTCCGTGGAGATTCCCAATTCCTTTAAAGTGTGCAACGGCAAAATATTGACTGCAGAACCTCCATCGATTAAAATTCTATTCTCCTTCTGCTCACGAGCGTAGCCGGCAACAAACAATGGCCTATTGTGTGGTTTGGAACCAAGAAGTAAATCTTCATCAGCGAAAGTCATTGTTGACATGCATTTATCAATCACGGTACAAACTTCATTTGAAGACGGAGTTGTTCCACTAGCAGCGATCTCCCTTTCAATATCGTGTTGCATGAGATGTTAATACGATCATTATCTCCTTCGTGTACGTTCGTTGTCGTCATGTCAAGGGACTCAAAACTGCTGACAGTAAAGTTTGTATTGGCGCTGATCTCTTCAAGTGATATCTTTCCTTGGCGAGCTAGCTGCATAATTTTATCTTTGAATACGAAGCAATCATGAATTGGGTGCCCGACCAAACGATGATACTTGCAGTATTTTGGGTCATCGGTCTTGCTAGCTTCTTCGGGGCGCTTCATTTCAGGCAACTCGATAAGTTTTAAACTTAGCAAATCGTCAAATATTCCAGCCACGTCAGTGTCGAGGAACGGGTACTCCCTTGCTTGCATTTCTTTGAGGGTAAGTCTTCTTTCTCTTCTTTCTTGAGAAAAATCTTGTTTTTCCTCATTGTTTCCGTTCATTTTTCCTTGAAATTTGATAGGGGTTGCATTCACTGTCAAAGATTCTTTACTTGAGGTCTTAGAGAAAACTCTACCCCCCTTCCGAAAGTCTTGTTTTTCTTTCGACTGTCGAGGCTCTTGAATTGGTGGTCCCTCAACTCCACTAGCCATAATGCTCAACTCCATGTCGTGCGCTCTAGTGGCCAACTCTTCAAAACTCTTAGGTTGAATCCCTTGTAGGATATATCGGAGTCCCCATTGCATTCCTTGAATGCACATCTCGATAGCTGAAGCCTCTGACAATCGGTCCTTGCAATTCAGGCTTAAATTCCTCCAGCGGTTAATATAGTCAATGACGGCCTCTTCTTTCCACTGGCGAGAGTTTGTGAGCTCGATCATGCTCACTGTTCTTCGGGTGCTGTAGAAGCGATTCAAAAATTCTTGTTCCATCTGACTCCAACTGTCAATTGAGTTCGGTTCTAGGTCCGTATACCAATCGAAAGCATTCCCCTTCAATGATCGGACGAATTGTTTAACGAGATAGTCTCCGAAAGTCCCGGCATTGTTACAAGTTTCAACAAAATGTGCCACATGCTGTTTTGGATTGCCCTTGCCATCAAATAGCTGAAATTTCGGAGGTTGGTAACCGATTGGCATCTTCAAGTCGTCTACTCTTAGAGTGTATGGCTTGGTGTATGTTGACGACGATTTTGAACCCTCATTGAATTTGTCCTTGATAGTCCCCATGATGAACTCCTTCAATTGGTCTATAGGAATCAACCCCTCTGATGAAATCTGAAATTCTTCAGCCGGGCTCTTCTCCCTTTCGATTGGATGTCGCCTTGTAGAAGTGTGATTTTCGCCTTGTTTTCCCATGTCGTGACTACCGTCAACCTTGTTTCGCAACATCGCGATTTGGGAGTCTTGTTCTTGAATGTGCTTTGTTAGCCCTTCAATGGCCTTGGTCAAGATCGCCATCTGCTCCTCCATGGTCGTAGCATGTGTCGTCATGACGGGAGCCACCTCAGAGTAGTTTGATGCTGAAAGGGACGTGGATGATGAAGCTTCTCCTCTAGATCCTTCCACGCCTCCACCTATGTTGACGAGAGGTGACGAGCCTTTTTCGATGATTTGGGGCGTTGAGCTAGTCTCGGAGGATGTCTGCAGCTTCTTAGCCACACTCCTTGTAACTACACCCATGCTTGATGAATTTGAAGTAGCAGCCTTCATCGTGAACGTAGAACAGCTACTAGGATCTTCGAGAGAGAGAAGAGATGAGAGGTAGAGAGGTCCCACCGGGCGTGCCAAAATTTGTAACAACAAATTCTTATCTGCGATAAAAACAAACAAGAAAAATTGAACAAAGATGATTTTATTGAATTAAAATAAATAAATTGCGGGTTACAATCTCTATTTTAATCCCCTAATTCTTCTCTCTAGAACAATATATATTTGACTTGAATTTACGGAGTCGGGTCGTTCACTTGATCTTCTCCGGATTTGATTTTGGATTTGAATAACGTTTTCCAAGGGTCTTGCGACTTGAATCTCGGATCTAACGTTTGAACTTTGACTGAATTTGACTTGAAGATCTTGAAATTCTTGATGGATTTGGCCCTTCAATCTTCCAATGATCTTGACTTGAATTGATTAACGTTAATCCGAAGGTTTGGCACCGTTATCTCGGATCGAACGCCGGATTTGATGAAGAACGCCTTGAATTTGCTCAAGAACACCTTTGAATTTGACGAAGAACACTTTGAATGTAGAGAGAGAATCTTACCTCCTACGAATTCTTCTTCCTTGCTTCTTGAATTGTAGAGAGAATTTTGCTCCTACGGTTTCTGCTCCTTCAGTTGTGTCCTTGAATTGTGAAGGGAGGATCCCTATTTATAATGGTAGAATAAGAGTCCTTGATGGGCCTTACTAATGATGTGGCGCGATTTGATTGGCCCGAATTAAATTGATATTTATCTCTTGTAACTTGGAAGAGAAGAAATAATCCTATTGGTCAATATATATATATATATATATATATATATATATATATATATATATATTTAAAATCAATTATCTATTTAAATTAGGAATTTATTTAATTCCTAATATTAAAAAAAAAACATATAATTGATATTTAATATATAATATATATGACTTTATATGCATAATTACATATTTGCCACTTGATTAAAAATCACTCGGCTCTATGGAAATTAGCAATTTAATTGCTTGAAAATTTGTTCGTCTACACACCCCTTCTTAGCAACCGGTAGGTCAATTATTTATGTAGGAAAGAGAGAGCTAAGAATGAGTGTGGGGGAAGAAACAGTGATCTTCAAGGTGTACCGGGTGGATGAAAAGCCTATTACGGCTAATGGATGTTATCTTCTTGACGAGGTAAGTGATTCTAAACTTTTTCCTGTTAAATTACATGATTTAAAAAATATTGTGGAGACTAATGTGCATGTAGGAGAACAAAAGGAAAAATGTGAGTTGGTTACAACACCTACTCAAAACACCGTGATAAAAGACGATGTTGCCAAGCCTCATGACATCAAGAAGAATAAATTCAAGGGCATTCCTAAGCGAACCAGTCGAAAGAAGAATCGGATCAACCCATTTATTCCAGACTTTCTTCAAAAGGAAGTAAGGAGATGGGTTCAAAAGCTAAGGAATTGAAAAGCAGACAAAGTCTGGCTGAAGACTGTAAACTTAGCGCTTCTCGGGAGGCAACCCGAGATTTTCATTTTTTTTTTATTTCTTTTTCTTGTTTATTTTATTTATTTATTTTATAAGCATGCAAGCTAACAATTTAAACATGTTTTTAATTTTTAGGACAAAAAAATTGCATTTCTGGAGCTCATACGGCCGTCCCAAAACAAGGCTAAATTTCACACGGCCGTGTGAAAAATCTGGAAGCTACTGTCCAATTTTGCTAAGGGCGCGGCCGCGCGAAAAACAAAAAGACTACAATCTCACACGGCCGTGCGAGAAACTGAGAGCTACTGTCCAACTTTGACAATTCGCACGGCCGTGCGGAAAATAGTGCAAAAACTCATACGGCCGTGCGAAACTCAACAAAAGCGAGGTGAAGAGCAGCTCGGACATGGCCATGTCAACTAGTCAGGTGTTTTCTATCCTTGAACTTCGTGCTAATTACATTGAGGGCAATGTAAATTTTAAGTTTGGGGGTGGATAATTACTTGCTTTTATGTGTTTTAATTTTTTTAGTTTGCATGCCTTAGGATTTTTTTTTATGTTTAGTTCTTTTGGTTTATTTATTACTTTCGAAAAAAAAAATGTGTTGAGATAAATGCTTCGATGAATCATGATGATGAAAGATGGTTGATGTTTAATGATGAAAGTGCTTACTTTATCTTGATTGTGATTGAATTTTGGTGAGCTTTTGATTCAAAGTGTCGTAGGAAGGAGTCATTGTTAGGAATCACGAATTATGCCTTGCTTTGGTTGAAAGTTTTGTGCTTTAAAACGTGGAATTAATTTATGCTATATCATATGCTGTTCGGTTTTAGAACTTGCCTTAGGAATTTACAAAGTGAAATATTAAATTCTTGAGCAATTTGGGAAGTGATTTGGGCCATCTTTGAACCGTTTGAGCCTTTCAAGCCTACCTTTAAATTTTTTATCATTCGAACCTTGATTGAGCCTTGGAGAAACGGTGTTCTTTCTTTTAGCCAATGTGTATAAGGTAGAATAAATGGGGATTCTTGAAAAAATTAACCTTTGGAGTTTGGTTGGAAAATTTTATAAGGTCCTTCTTCTTCCTCTTCGAAAAAAAAAGAAAAGAAAAAAAAAGGACTAGAAAAGAAGAGAAGAAAAGAGAGAAAGAAGAAGAAGAGACTAGAAGGGAGATGAAATGACTAGTTGTTGAATTTTTTTGTTTGAAAGCTCGATCCATTGTCTTAAGAGCAAAAGTGGAGACTTTTGAACTCTTAAGAATCGAGTTTATTAAAAGTCCTTGGAGGTGAATTCATTGTTTCAAACGCTTATCTTTCAAAATTTGGCGTAATCACCTCAAGTCAAGAAGCATAGCCACCTATACCCATATCTCCTACCTCGAACCAAAAAGCCCAACATTTGAAAGCCAAAAAGTCCCAATGATCCCAATAGCTCAATTATTTGATACTAGCCGAGTAAAGAAATGTGGTAAGTCTTTGGAGTTGAATATTATTATGTAAGTATAAATTTTCTCCATTTTTATTGTACAAATATGGGATACTTGAAGCGATAGCATGGTTTGTGGTTTTTAGCAATGGTGAGTGAATACGTATCTTGAGTTACGAGCTTGTATATTTCTGAGAATTGTCATGATAATTGCAAGTTCTTAAAACATGAAATTGACCATTAATCTATGTGATGAGAGGCATTTGTTGAAGGTGTTGCTTTGAAGGTTGATAGTTTTTGCTTGAGGACAAACAAAAGTTCAAGTTTGGGGGTGTGTTGAGCGTATATTTTACACTCAATGTATACTTTCTTACGAGGATTTTTGTATACTTTTATTAATTTAATGATGCTTAATGAGTGGTTTATTGTATTTTAGGTACAACTTGACGATTTGGAAGTTCCAAGGACGAAACGAGCCAACAATGGTCAAAAAACGGGCAAAAACGGAAGAAAACAAAAATGCTGAAAATTGGCTGAAAATGCCCGCGCGGCCGTGCCAAATTTAGCCTATTTTTGGCACGGCCGTGCCAACTGCAGAAGTTGGGCAGAAGGTTTCGGCGATTCTCGTGCGGCCGTGTGAGATTGTGACTGATTTTCGCGCGGCCGCGCCAACACACGCTGGAGACAATTTTGGACTTTTAATCACACAAGGAAACCTAGAATCACCTACCAAGTTGGGACATCTATTTAAGGGCAAACCAAGCACGAATTAAAAAACTTTGGACACAACCTTGGAGCGAGAGGAGCGAGAGAACGAAGAATCGAAGACGGAGAATTGACAAATCTTCATCACAATTCTTCTTTTATCTATCTTTTCTTAATCTATGACTTTTATTACTTTTATTATGTTTTTCGTTATGAGTAGCTAAGTTTTTAATCTAGGATTTTGTTGGAAACCTATGTGGGGATGGTGAACCCGTTTTCTTGAGATTATGCAATTATGATTTTATGATTATTTCTTCTACTTGTTATGATTGTTAGTGCATGAACTTGATCAATTTATGTGCTTTATCTGTGATTATTGGGATTGACTCGAAAGAGCTATTTTGATAATTAGACGGTAAGTATAAGAACCTTCGAGTAGTTTTCACCGGATGAGTGTGTCAATTGCATGTGGTGTCGTAGACATATAGATATCACCTTAGGTAGCCACTTACGAGACTTGTTAGTTAATGCTTTATTCATAATTTGTTTGCATAGACATATAGTGAACCGTTTATGAATAATAGACTCATAATACACGCGACAGCGGGTTATGAGTAAATTAGTGTCTCGGGTTAATAATCATGAATCATATATTTCATAATTGAGGGGTTTTGGGTGAGCAATTCTTGCATAGGGGGGGAGATAAAATCCTATGTCCGTTTTTTATTGATATTTTCTCATGTTTAATTGCTTTCATAATTAGTTTAATTATTTAGTTGATTAAATTTGACAACCGTGCGTAGGCTGGATAAAAATCATAATTGTTAGAATTTGGTACTTAGGATTAGATAATTTGAGTATTCCGTGTGGGATCGACATCCGACTCTCACGAGTCCACTTTTACTACTTGTTTGCGATACGTGAACTTGCGTGTTAGGTATTTAGACCTGACACGCACCTTGCTAGTATATACAAATATACAAATCTGGTGGATATATATGGTGCTTCTCTTAATACCTAGAATTCATTAACTATCGAAATATTAAACATAACTAAAGGTCCTGAGTTCTAATTACCACCATTTAGTTAAAAAAAATAAAAAAAATTCATATCTACATTACATGCATAATGCTGTTTCAACTATTGAACTTTCGAGATAAACATGAAACTGAAGCTACTCAGATCATTAAATCAAATAATCGAAGCTTGAATGGCCTTGCTAGCTTTTCCTAGATTGACGTTATTAATTGCGAATTTTGCAAGTTATTGAATGAGAGTGGAGGTATGCTCGATTGTACTTATATTATTTGTTGTGATTGAGTTCCTTCATTATTAATTAAAAAAATCTAGTAATCTAGTATATATATCTATACATGTGCGGATTTATTTTCATTAATAAATTTCCATAGCGATTGTTATGTGGCTTATGGGCGCAAAATATTTCGGGGTATGCATATTGAACGGAGTAGCAGACGACTCAACTCCAACATAATAGCTTTGATATAGCTACTAGCTAGGCACTTTTAGGTACGTGAATATTTCCTAGCTGTTCTTCGGATACATTTACAGTTATTGCTTATGTGAACGTTGTAGCTAAATAACCCCAACGTGTTACATAAGGCTAGTATTGTAATTGTATAATTGTTCGATTTTCTGCAATTATGTCCATTTCTTTATGTAAATAACCCAATATCGGTTTACAGTCAATTAACACATCTTTCACCATCGAGAGATACGACAACGGAGGATATCAATGCTGCCCAATGTCATAACTCATAAACATAACAAATGACTTGCAAATTTGCAATACAAATAAGATTTTTTCGCCAATTTAATATTTAATAAAGACATGGTACATGGTGTCTAGGAAATTATTAAACCCAATAATTGCAAGGTGGGAGGTGTTTAGGCATTTTGCCCAAGTAATATAAGATACAAACATATGCAGAAAAACGAGGATCAGAAGAGATCGACAATATTGACCCCTTTTTACTTTAAAATGAAATTCTGGACTGATTTGCAGAAGAAATAACATACCAATTTTTTGATGTATTCGTAAGCAAAAACCGAAACTTCGGTTGATTGTCCAGCAAAAAGGTCAACAGACTTGCAGCTAACTTTAAATCAATGAGGTGCTCTTGTAATATGTTTTCTGCATGTAGAGCTAAAATACCAGAGCGAGTATTTTGTGGTAAAATAAAATAATGGTCATCAAATCTAATGTTATGCCTCACGTAATTAGCCCACTACAATCTGCAGCCCCTCCACAAATTTTCAGACCTGATATATACGACCAACTCAATAAATGAGTAATAACATAAGACAACGTACATATACATATACACACCCAAATTAATCTAGTCCACTTCTCATTCTATTACGTTATTTATTATTAACAATCATGTTAAATGTGGTGTTGCCATTTCGGATAGTAGGCGGGGCATATAATTTAATATAAAGAGCATTTTGGGAGCATTTTGGGAGCACAAAAAGAGCATTTTGGGAGCACAAAAAGTATAAATTAGGAAAATATTTCTACACACGTAAAATAGTTTGAGTGACTAAAGCAATAAATGGATGCATGAATTCAACTTTTACGAATCTAGTCGATAGAAAAAGTTATTCCTATGCAATGCCAATCTAGTAATATTTGTAAATTCTATGACAAGGCTAATTCATTTCTATATTCTAACCAAAAAAATAACTTACTTCCACAAATATCAGCACACTTAAACATAGTTTTCCATAATAAAGAAAATGAACATTAAAAGCCATACAAAGAAATGATTAAACGCCAATAAATACATGTGGCCGTAGTATTTTGCCGTTGCTCTATGTATCTTAGAGCTTTAACTTTTGACCGGAATGCTCTTGAAATACCCGGTGCGTAGTATTTCTGCATAAAAACAAAAACATCAATTCATCATTGACTCTTATTCTATCATGCCCGTCGATAATTTTTTTTATATCATAACTCTTATTCTATCATGGCTGTTGTGAATCAACTTTTTCAGTTCTCATCAGTTAATCTGTTGTAATAGTCATATTTTAAAACAATTTCAATCTCGTATTGTTTTCTTGTGTAATTTTGAGGTTTGATATATTTATTTTTAAGAACCAAAAAATATAAATTTCTCTCACATTTTTAGTTTAAATCACTCTAAGCCCACCTATAATGAATTGATGGTAGAGTACCATGTACCGATTATGCCGTACCGAAAGTAACGGTACATTGAACATTGGCCTACCGCAATTTTTCGTAAGGCAATAGTATTAAATTATTCAATACCATAAGATATGATAGGTACGCATTACTGCGCCAAATATTCGGCAACCGTACATAATCCACCCCTAAGTGATACTTATACACATCCTCGAGAGAAATACATGTTTTATCAAAATGTTTGGAGTTTTTATGCTTTTGAATGTAGAAAAACTATTGCAATTTCTGACAAACTAATAAACATATAACAATTAATATAGCGTAAATTACCTTGTCTTCGTATCCGGTATATTTTCCAGTCAAGGGCCTTTTGTTTACTCGTTTCACCCATCCTTCGGGCATCCACGAGTCGTCATCCACTTCTCTTTTGTTGATTGGCTCCTGCAAAAAATGTTAAATAAAATTACAATTTCAAAAAGTGAAGCCTCCATTCAAAGTTGATAGGTCATTGTTTCCATGCCCAAATCTCTAATTCTATTCAATTGCCGCAAACAAGAATTAATTAATTTAATACAACGTAGATAGCAGGATATATACGCGACAAAATGACCCTTGCATGCAAGGATACAATAGCTACAAGAGAAGGCATACCTTTGTTGCACCACCAAATTTCGCTTTTTCTGCTTCGAAGGTCCAAAAGGCATCACAGAACCTTCTCTGACTTGTTGTTCTCGCTCCATGTTCTGTTCCCAAATAAGTTGAAAGTACAAAAGTTGTTTAAAATTATGCATAACCATATACCAAAATCTATGGTAACAGCATATGTGTATGTATATGTGTGTATATATATACCCATCTAGATCATCTACTTTACCTCTCGAGGGTGATTTGCTGCGGCAATTCGCAAAACCAGCGAGGGTTGTTGAAGCAGCTGAGGGTTAGGCATAGGGTCTATGCCTTCTCCATCTTGTCTGTGGTCAGAAAAGGATGGAGTTATAATTACTTCATATGGCCATCAATTTTCTCTATTACTTGAGTGAAGAGTAACTTAAGACAACATATTAACATGTGATCAAAATAATTTGTCAAGACGACACAAATAGTAGAGGTTGGAACTTGGACATCATAAAAATAAATCAGCAGGTGTGTGCAAAAGGATAGCAAAAACTGTTTCTTATATAACCGAAATTATGAGAAAAAAAGAGCATTTTGGGTGCACAAAAAGTATAAAGTAGGAAGATATTTCTACACACGTAAAATAGGTAGAGTTAGTAAAGCAATAAATAGATGCATGAATTCTACTTTTACGCATCTAGTCGATACAAGGAAAGTTATTCCTATGCAATGTCAATCTAGTAATATTTGTAAATTCTATGACAAAGCTAATTCACCTCTATATTCTAACAAAAAACTTATATCCTCAAATATGAGCACCCTTCAACATAGTTTTCCATAAGCAAGAAAATGAACATTAAAAGCCATACAATGAAATGATTCAACGCCAATATATACCTGTGGCCGTAGTATTTTTACTGTTGCTCTATGTATTTTAGAGCTTTAACTTTTGACCGAAATGCTCTTGAAACACCTGGTGCGTAGTATTTCTGCATAAAAATAAAAACATCAATTCATCATTTACTTTCCATGTTGCACATCAATTATATTGATGATGTATCGTTGGGTAGCCATTTACTTTTTGGTACCCCTCTTAGTTTGGAAATAAATTAATTCCTTTCAGTGGAACCTCATTACACTAGCTATACCTACTAAAACAAGGAGACGTGGAAAAAGTAAAACAAGACAAAACAACGAAAAGTGAAGGCTAAGAGATTATGCAATGCTGCCATCACTATAATATACCAGCCACAAATTACCGAAAATTAACCAAAATAATGGTTACCATAATATTCGGTACGGAATTACTACCGTACTGCTATCATACAGTACGATAGTGATATTGTATTTTCAATACCACGGTAATACTGTACCATACCATAATCCATATATTGTTATGGGGTTTTTGTGCATAAGTCCCCAACCAAGCATCTTTATTATGGGGTTTAGGGGTTATATCTCGTTCACTAATAAGCCCATCCCTTTAATATTTATTATAAATAAAGGAAACATTCATGTATATGCCAATATTACCCTCAACCCTTTATACCCAATTCTTAATTGTAACCCCAATTTAATCAATTTTGTCCACAAAAATTCAATTTTGACCACAAAAATTCAATTTTGACTTTTTTTTGGAGCATACTTTAATATGCTCCAATTTCATTCTTAATTTAATCTCAACTTGACACCAAATTTCACAAATTATTTAATTTTGACCCAAAACATTCTTTTTTCAAAAACAAATTTGCAAAAAAAAACAATTTTGACGCCGGATTTCGGCGTTGACCGACGGTCAACGCCGGTCTCTGGCGTTGATTTTTTTTTTCTTCTTCTTTTCTCTTTTCTTTTCTTCCGCATTTTTTCGCTAGTTTACGGCGTTGACTTTTTTAGTGTCTTTTTAATATTTTTTTTTTTTTTTTTTTTTTTGGTTTTACGTCATGCGCTAAACGTAATATTGATGTGGTTGACAGCAATATTACTATAACAACAGTAATATTACCATCAACCACAGTAATATTATTGTGTTTACTGTAATATCACAATAATAGACAGTAATATTATTACGTTACTCCGTGAATAACTCAAACAAAACAAAAAACCAATTGTATTGTCAACGACAACACAATTACATAAATGTATTGTCAACGACAGTACAATTACGTTAATTAACTGTCATTAAATTATAATTATGTTAATTTACTGTCAGTGACAGCACAATTATTTATTATTTTGTTTGGATTTTTTGTTTGTTTGAGTTATTCACGGAGTAACGTAATAATATTACTGTCTATTATTGTAATATTATTGTGGTTGACGCTAATATTACTGTTGTAGTAATATTACTGTCTCTCACAGTAATATTAATTATTTTGGTTTTTTATTATGTTTACATTTGTCGAACGGTCAACATAGTAATATTACTCTATTACACAATAATAATGAGTTTTGTTGTGTTAACTTACTGTGCTAGAGTTTAATATAGCAATATTGTTGTGTTAAACTGTAGTTTAGTTAATTTTATTGTGTTTAACAGTAATATAGTTAATTATGTCAATCACAGCAATATTGCTGTGTAAACGAAAAAAAAGTTACAGAAAGAAAGAAAAGAAGAAAAAAAAAGAAAGAAAATTTAAAAAAGTCAACGCCGGAAACCGGCGAAAAAACCCGGAAGAAAAAAAAATTGAAAAGTCAACGCCGGAGACCGCCGTTGACCGCCGTAATCCGGCGGGAAAAAAAGTTTTTGAAAAAACAAAATAAAATTTAAAAAAAAAAGGTTTGGGTCAAAATTGAATAATTTTTGAACTTTGGGGTCAAATTGAGGTTAAATTAAGTTAAGGATGAAATTGGAGCATATTAAAGTATGAGGGGTTATTTTAGTCTTTTACAAAAATCAGGACCATGTCTGGACTTATTGGTAAATGAGTTTTTTGTCTGGATCTCTTTATGAATAAGTACCCATTGATGGGCTTATTTGCAATGACCCCTATTTTTATTTATTTAACATACATTTTGCTTTCTATTAATTAATAATTAATATATATTATATCATGTTCATAGACTTAAACTAGATCACAATTGAAAAGTCAAATGATATTTTACATTTAATATCGATTTTCCTTGCTCTCATCCCATACATACATACATCCCATATATATATATATATATATATATATATATATATATATATATATATATATATATATATATATATACATGTATCTCGCCGGTGGATTTAAAAAACCTCGCGAATTGACTTGGGTTACAGGTGTGGTTTTTGGCAGTATTGATCACATCTTTTGGTGTAACTGGTTGTTCTTTAAAATCCTAATTCTAAGCTACCGAGAAGACAAAACGTTCAAGCAAAACAAACTTGTTTGGACAAATGGAAAATCCTAATTCTAAGCTTTCTCAAATCCATGGAAGTCCTTAAAACTACCAAAGTAAATGATAAAAAGGAGCCTATCAAAGATGAATCTGCAGCCACTAAGATAAAAGCGTGAAAAAACTCCAAGTGAAGTTTGAAAAGAACGTTTGCCATATGGTATCAATATCTAACTTAAACTTGAACTTGGAGTATCTGTTTATCATTTTTAGGTGACAAGATATGAAGCCTCATATCACGTTGGTTGAGGAAAATGCACGGATACTTTTACTAAAAAGATCCCTCGATATTTGAATTTGCCAGTTAATTAAGCACAATAAGTATTTTTTTGTAGCAAACTAGAAAGATTAAATTGTGACCGTTTGTTCCCCTTTAAATTGACCATTATTTTATTTAGCTTTTTGTGCAGGATTCAGATCATGCAAGCAGCATGTGATCTAATTTCCTTACACGTGTTGTTTTAACTATGGCTATCAAATTTTATGGTATATGATAAAACAAAGTCATAGCTCATGTTGAACTCTAAAATCATGACATTATCATTCTTCGTTCAATTCATCATCGAAGGCTCTAACCTCCATAAAAAAGTAAATTTTTTTGTCAATTTTGCTAAATGGCCAAAACCTGGCTGTGGGCTCGCTTCAAAACTTGAACTCTTGGAGGAGATTATTAGGTATATATCCTCTTTTTATCTTCAAAATAAACGTGATCGACAACATTCAATAGAAAACTTCTGATGAGGATCTTGAAAACGGGGCCATTTCGTCAAATTCATCTTAGAGATTATCACCAGCAACGGAATGAACTGGTCCAATGGACTCGAGACGGCAGTGGGAACGTCGCAACTTTTGATTTCACCGATGTGGGGGGAATTTGATTTATTTTATTTTGATGCTTGTAGTAGATATAAACAAAAGGGAAAAGTTAGAACGTCGAAGTCGTGAGGTCCATAATTTATAATTTCTTGTGTGCTATTTTTTATTAATTTTTTGTCACAATTGAAATTTCATGCTGCAACTTTTTATTTTATATGTTCTTTGTTCATACTCTGAGGAGAAGTTGTACAGAGTAAAATGTCTATTTACTAACATAATGCTATTATCGAAAGAGATTGCAACTCGAATTTAATTTGGACGAAATTCTAAGAATAAAGTGATATTAAGGATAAATAAACAGTATAGGTAAAAAGAAGAGGTTAATGTGCATTTTCACGTGCCTCACACGTGACTTTGCCATCCAAACTAACAGCAATTTCAAATGGTGGACGAAAATTGTAAAAAAACTGGTTATTTGAGGACCAATTTCGTGCTAGAAAAAATTTATCGACGAAAATCGAAAATGGTGTATAATATAGGGACGAGAGTTGTAATTATCCCCTTCCAAAACCTAATTCTATTAATATTTTCTCTTTTTTTCCCATCTCACCCATCTTCTCTCTTGTCCTTTTTTTTCTATTTTTTCTCTTCTTCCTTTTTTCGTCCACATCCTTCTTCTCTCTCACTGAAGCAAGTGGTCGGACAAAGAATTGTCGGCACCCCATATCTTCTATGCCCTCATGGCGGCGCTCCACGAGGCCTGAACCACCACGATGCTGCTGTCGTGAGCAACAGCAGCCCCTTCTCGCCATGAGAGTCGATCTATTATTGTCGTCCGAGAAGAATGAGATCATTCTCCATGCGGGTGGAAATTAGACGGTGTTTTTGTTGTGACGATGGTGGGGATGGTGATGGTGGTGTGACGACGGTATGGTGACACAATGGAAAGACAGATCTAGAGTTTTTTGTTAGATCCGGCGGGGCGGAGAAAGTCGCGCATGCTAGACCCCTAATGGACTATGTTAAGTTTTAATCGACTATGCTCAGTAGTGGATTAAGGTTTAATCGACTATGATCAGTAGTCGATTAAAGTTAATCATTACGTTTTTTAATTCATTTTTGAACTTTTGGTTATTGATTCTCGATTTTGCCACGTGTAGTCGGACTTGGGGCATTTAGGTAATGTGTTTTTGTTCTGTCATTGTCAATCCATCATCCAATTTTGTTGGCCCCTACACGCAAGTGCACTTATCGTACAAGTAATATAGTGGACTAAAAGTCCGGATATCGAACCCACAGGGAATATTTAATTATCTAATCCCAGACGCTAAATTCTACCAATTATTATCAAGCTCACCCTACACAGTCGAATTTTAGAGAGAATTAACTAAGTTAAACTAAATTAAAAGCAAGCAAAAACAAGAAAGCAATTTAAAATGAAGATTTAATCAAGATAAGCAAGCCTAGGATTTTATTCTTCCCCCTATGTGATTATTATTCCCCCAATTCCTTCAATTATGCAAGCAATTAACCCGGATTATTAACCCGAGATGCTAAAATAATCATAACCCGCTTCCGCGTGTATTACGATTCTAATACTCTAGATTCAATTACAATATTCCTATGCAATTAATTCTAGAACACAGCATTAAGCACAAATCTCAATAATGGATACCTAAGAGATTAACTATATTCCTATGTTAATACTACAAAGGCTCTTCTACCACAGTTCTAATTATTAACCCGATCTTCCGATTCATGCGATTAACAATAACCTAAAAGCGCATAAAGTGGCCAGTTTCATGAACTTAATAAAACAAGTAGAAGAAATAATCCGGAATTAAAACTTGCATAAAATCATAGAATTGGGTTCATAAATCGCACATAGGGTTCCAAATAAAATCCTAGAAATAAGACTTAGCTACTCGTGATTCTTATGATAAAGAAAATAAAATAAATAAATTAAATAAGAAAAACTATGCTTGAGTCTTCGTGATCTTCGTTCCTCGCGTTTTGTGGTGTCCAATTTCGTAAAAAAAGATCCTCAATTGTGTGCTTGGCTTGGTCTTATATAGGGTGAAGAACTTGGGGAAGAAGGCAGTTTCCTTGTGCAATTAAAATCCCTTTACTGTGCAACTTCGGAGTCTCGGACGGGGGTCCCACAATTTGCACTAAAACTCGGACGGGGGTCCGAGCTTTAAATCTTCAGAATTTTGATTTTTTCACTTTTGGCCCATATTTTCTCCAAAATTGCAGTTTTGACCCCATACTTTTCCAATTCTTCAATTTGTAACTAAAATACAATAAATCAACTTTTTAAGCACCAATTATCGTTAAAACACACCAAAAGCTCAAATACAAAGGTACGATAAAGTGTAAAAATATACACTTCACAAATTTCTATAAATAAATACAATTTTTGTATATCTTTTGTTTTGTAAAAAATAGCTGATTCTCATTTTCTTTTTTGTAGTTGTTTTTTTTATTTTGTTTCGGTTGGTTATTGTTTGGATTCTTTTGTTGAATCGTGTTGGTTTTGATTGAATATATTACGGTTGTTGTTGTTGTTACTTTTAGTATTTAATTTCATTATTCAACCACAATTTTAGTTGTTAGTTCATTAATCAACTATTCCCTTAGTCGATTGATTCCTGACAGAGAAAAAGTATTACAAAAATTTTAAAAAAATAATAATAATAATAAGTTATTTTTTTTAAATTAAAAAAGATATTAAAAAATTAAAAATTAAAAACAAAAATTAATTAAAAAAAATGGGAGGAACAAAATTGGGGATCTGTGTAGTTGGAAAAAAAATAGTGGATTATTGAGGAACATAAAGGAGCCTGGGTTTACATCAAAGAGTGAAATATGGGTTGGACATATCCCTATTAATGAATGTTTTTGGACGTTCTCAAAGTGCCACATTTAATAAAGGCAAAAATCAGCCCTTTGTAATTTGGAATTACCGAAAAAATCCTTATGTTAAATAAATCAACAAGGACCCTCCAATGAAAATCAGGCAAATCAAAATAGGTCCTTGACAGCTTATCGTGGACACCGCGCGCAGAGTGGGCTACCGGGGGTGACTTTTTGACCCGAAAGACCAAAATACCGTTTAAATTATAATTTTAAAAAATTACAGATTCAACCCAAAATGAAGTTTTTGAAATTTTCAATTCAATTTTTGAAATTTTCAGAAGCGCCCTCTCTCTAAATTAACTCAAAATTGGAACATCAATCTCAATTTTTAATTCAATCCTTTATACCACATCTTCTCCTCATCGAAAAATGTCTATCTTGACCTCATCGAAAAATGTCAATCTCGATTTCTATTTCCAAAACGGCTGGGATCACCTCCAACCAAAACCTGAATTCCTCAACCAGCCACGAAAACCCTCGGTTTCTTTAGTTAAAATCTAAAAGAACCCATGGCAGCGAGGTGTTGTTGGAGTTTGGAAGCAGGCATGAAGAATGAGATCTGGTCTAGCCAATTTTTTTCTCTTGTTCAAAGGTTGGCAGCACGAAGTAGATCTAGGTGGGTGGCTCCGACGTATGCGACGGTGAATCTCTGTTGAGGTGCAAGCATAGTCCCACATCCGTTTAATATGGAAAATATCACTTCTTTATAAGGAGATAAGGAGGGAAGGAGGGGATAGCAACTCTATTTATGGGACCTTTTGGAAAAAGACGCAAGAGCAAAACCAATAGGATTTGGCCCTGATTAGTCAATATCATACATATGTAGAGCTTGTGGTATACCGATGGGCCCCTAACAATCTCGGCGATGAATCTCCAAGTTGAGGTCTATAGGAGAGAGGTGCTGGGCATGGGTTTAGAGACGGGATGGTGGTTGATGGGCTTGGTATGACTGTGAAGATGATGAAAAAGTGGGGTCGGGTGGGTGGCTTTTGATTGACGGGAAAGATGAAAGAATAATGGATATGTTTGGTGAGCTTTTGGGCTTCCATTTCCATTTTAATCTGGAGAAAAGGTGTTTTGGGAGAAGAATTTGAAAATAAAATAAAAGTTATTTGTATTTTGAGATGAGACAATTTGTATTGTAGCAAGTTAAATCATGTTTAAAAAGTGTTGGAAAAAGGTATTCTGAAAAAAGAATTTGAAAGATAAAATGATTTTAGTTTGTATTTTAGTGAAAACAATTTTCACTATCGCAGTCAAATCATATCTGTTAAATAGAGAAATATTTGAATTATATTTTGGGGAAGTTTTTGAAAATATTTGAGAAAGATAATTTATTTTGGGAAAATAATGAAAAGAATTTGAAAACCTAAACAAACATGGGTCCGAGAGGGTTGTACTTCTCGGACCATAACCGACCAATACAAATGCTCCACATAGGATTAGTACGTACCCACTAAAAAATAGTATGATACATACGTTACAAGTAAAATTACATTAAACACCTTTTTAATTAAACTGGATATGTAATTAGAAAATTAATAATTTAAAACTTTATTCATATCAAATGAAAAAAAAATATTACGATCAAATCTAATAGCTTTCCTTAAACTTTAGACCCACTTACATCAATCTCCTCAATTCATAAACAAAATTTCCTCTCAAGAAAATCATAATCGATTATTTCCTTATTTCTGGCTAAGTTCTCTAAGCAAGAAATCATCATGTGGTTCTTCTTATTGTACGGCGTAGAGAAATGTGAGACAAATCTTTTCTTCCATACATATTGATTTTCCCATGTGTCCTGTAGAACTGGCTGATTGTTAATCCATTTTTATTTTGTCGGCAATTTGATCATCTAATGGTAACTGTGTTTGTATGATTTTCTAATGTATCTGCTAGAATCGAATTGGATTCTACTAAACAAGGGATGAGTTTCCAGGCTATATAAAAAAGACTTGTTGCATAAGTCTTTACTCATCCCTTGTTTATTAGAATCCAATTTGATCCTAACAATCGTCCTACAAATGAATGAAACCTCCAAAATATATCTGACTAATTCGACATTCCTGGAGCTTTAGCAATAGCCACAAGCTAAGAAAAAATCTCTTTATTTCTAAGAAATTTCTTTGTGTTCTTCATCTTCGTCGGAAGAGTCGCCGCCGCCGATCGGCAACACCGCTATCTGCATAAGATCGGCTGGGATGGAGAGAAGTGGTTGCGTTCTTATATGAAGAATTTGGGGAGTTTTGATTTTATTTTTTCTTGTAATCTTGTTAATTGATTATCATTATTGTAATATTTTTTTAATGGTTATTTTACATTTTTTGGTTGGGTTTGTAACATTAATTAGGTAATTTATATAACTGTACAATGTGTGTATGATGGTGTACGATCTGTTTTTACTAGGTTCGTACTTTTATTTTAGAAATCCCAGTATCGTACTAGGTCGTACAAAAAAAATCAACGGATGAGATTAACTGATACGCGTTTTCTTCACGTATAATTTACCGCAAGTATACAATATGGCATTTTGCAGAACAATGGTTCCGGATATCGATCCACAGGGACCGTGTAGATTCACATGCTGAGTAGTGTAACTATATTATCTAGCCGATTGTAAATAATTGGAATGGTGATAAACCCTAGTTTAAAAGCATGCAAGATCGTAAACATGCAAGTATAGAATGTACGTAAATAAAATAGCGACAACTCAACACGGGAGGGCTTCGATTTAAAAGGGACTTCTAGGGCCAAATCCACCTATGTATCATCAACAACGATCTACAAATCCGTTGTCTAAAGTCACATTCCTATTTGTTAACCCAGACGTTAAAGTACTCTAACCCCCATTCTCAATGTAGTTAGAGTCTACCCACAGGTGCGACATCTCCGTTCAGAAATTGTTATTAAGAGAGCATTTAGGTCAAGTCCTTAGGGGCTATCCGAAGCGGATCACGTCTCCCTTTCCACACCCCGAGCTATGTTTTCCTAACTTCAAACAAGAAATCCTCTCTCGAGTTCATTCCTATTTAATATCAATCCGAGAGCTGATCAAACAATCAGAAGCATTCAATACAGGAAAACATAAACGAAATCAAAACACGATAAATAGATAACAGAAATGACCATCGAAATCAATATATACAAGGTTTCATTACCCTAGAAGAAAATGTTCTTAGTTCATAACAAACATAATGTAAAAAGAATGTACACAAGAAATGAAGAAAAAAACGTAAAGAAATTGCATAAGAAAAACCCAAGTCGAAACCCCCATTGATGATTCTCGTGAAGGACTGTCGAAAATCGTAAAAAATTCGAAGTAGCATGAAGAATGAAAGGGCCTTTCTATTTATAGTGAAATGCAAAGCTTCCTCAAGAAGCTTTGCAAAATAACTATCTTTCTCAAAAGTTGTGCCCAGAGCGCGATCTGGGTTAGCTAGATCGCGATCTGGGTCTTCTTGGCCCCAAGATTGGCTTGAAAATTCGGTTTCGCTTTCAAATGGCGTCGACTCGGAAAAAATATCTAATAAAACCTAGAAATAGAAATAAAACAAGAAACGCAATAATATATACAAATAAAGCCGAAACTCGGACGAAAGAAGACCAAATCTCAAAGATTTGATAAGAAAAAATCGTGCAAAACAAACACTTATCATTAACAAATAGTAATTTTGTACGCATTGGATTAAATATCTTACGGTCCGAGAAGTACAACCCTCTCGGACCTTAGACAACCCCAACAAACATATCTTATTTTCTCTCTTTTTTTTCATTACAATGGTTTTTGTGGCCATTCGAAATTACACAGGGATTATGTGCAAATAACGCAATTAATAAAACATCTTGAGAAATATAAAAGCAAAAACATAAAATAAGATATAGAGAAAATAACCACGCACGTGCAACACATGTGCACCTTGCTAGTATATACAAATATACAAATCTAGTGGATATATATGGTGCTTCTCTTAATACCTAGAATCCATTAACTATCGAAATATTAAACATAACTAAAGGTCATGATTTCTAATTACAACTGTTTAGACCAAAAAAAATAAAAACAAATTCATATCTACATTACATGCATAATGCTGCTTCAACTATTGAACTTTGGAGATAAACATGAAACTGAAGCTACTCAGATCATTAAGTCAAATAATCGAAGCTTCAATGGCCTTGCCAGCTTATCCTAGATTGACGTTATTAATTGCGAATTTTGCAAGTTATTGAATGAGAGTGGAGGTATGCTCGATTGTACTTATATTATTTGTTGTGATCGAGTTCCTTCATTATTAATTAAAAAAATCTACTGATCTAGTATATATATATATATATATATATATATATATATATATATATATATATATATATATATATATATATATATATATACATGTGCAGATTTATTTTCATTAATTAATTTCCATTGCGATTGTTATGTGGCCAATTCAGGGGACTAGACGGGGAGAACGGGAGCCACAAATGCTTGTGTCTTATGGGCGCAAAATATTTCGGGGTATGCAGATATTGAACGGAGTAGCAGACGACTCAACTCCAACATAATAACTTTGATATAGCTAGCTAGCCCTTTTAGATACGTGAATATTTCCTAGCTGTTCTTCGGATACATTTACAGTTATTGCTTATGTGAACATTGTAGCTAAATAACCCCAACGTGTTTCATAAGGGAAGTATTGTAATTGTATAATTGTTCTATTTTCTGCAATTATGTCCATTTCATTATGTAAATAACACCACGACAACGGAGGATATCTATGCTGCCCAATGTCATAACTCATAAACATAACAAATGACTTGCAAATTTGCAATACAAATAAGATTTTTTCGCCAATTTAATATTTAATAAAGACATGGTACATGGTGTCTAGGAAATTATTAAACCCAATAATTGCAAGGTGGGAGGTGTTTAGGCATTTTGCCCAAGTAATATAAGATACAAACATATGCAGAAAAACGAGGATCAGAAGAGATCGACAATATTGACCCCTTTTTACTTTAAAATGAAATTCTGGATTGATTTGCAGAATAAATAACGTACCAATTGTTTGATGTATTCGTAAGCAAAAACCGAAACTTCGGTTGTTTGTCCAGCAAGAAGGTCAACAGACTTGCAGCTAACTTTAAATCAATGAGGTGGTCTTGTAATATGTTTTCTGCATGTAGAGCTAAAATACCACAACAAGTATTTTATGCTAAAACACAACCAGAATAGTCGGGGGAAAAAAAGAAAAAAAAAGTAATTTTATATCGTGTTACTCGCCAACAAGGTTTCAGTTGAGAAACTCAATCTGAATTCAATCAATGTACGAAATAACATCTGATTAGTTGAAACCCTAAATTCCAAACACATGTTGTGACTCCTATCATCACACATGATGAATTAACAATCAAGTCAAAATTAAATGAATACGTGTAAAATTCACGAACATACAGACATAGACCTGAATAAAGTCAAGCTATTACAAAAGCAAACTAACTCCAACAGAAATAAAACAAGCACGCAGAAAAAACGGGTCACAACTATATGCAGATTTCAAGAGAAACAAAACACATTCCGTTGTATACCATTGGATATAAAGAAAGCAAGACTTTATCAAAAAGAAAATAATGGCACACACGGTACACGTAGGTAAGGCTTCTTGCAATGAGATGATAAAGGAATAAAGGAATAAAAAAGATTTAAAGATAGAGAAAACCAATCAGAAAGCAAAACAAATACAAAATACAGCCTACTCCATAATTCCAAAAAAGCAAAAAGACCGAGGAAGTACGAAAAATCGACGGCAACTAACTTTGTTGAAACAAATTTAAAAGGAGTTTTATGCCTGAAAGAGAAACTCTTAAGCTATTCAATCAACGCAGAATAATAGAAGTCTTGCTTACTTTTTAAGTTCTTGCATATAGTATACAATGTATTCTATTCTCGTCATCAAATAATGGTAATCAAATCTAATGTTATGCCTCACGTAATTAGCCCACCTCAATCTGCAGCCCCTCCAAAAATTTTCAGACCTGAAATATACGACCAACTCAATAAATGAGTAATAACACAAGACAATGTACATATACATACATATACACACCCAAATTAATGTAGTCCACTTCTAATTCTATTATGTTATAAATTATTAACAATCATGTTAAATGTGGTTTTGCCATTTCGGATAGTACGTGGGGCTTTCTTTAATATAATTTCATATATATTTATATATATATATATATATATATATATATATATAGAAATAGTAGAGGTCATAAAAATAAATCAGCTAGTGTGTGCAAAATGATAGCAAAAACTGTTTCTTATATTTCCGAAATTATGAGAAAAAAAGAGCATTTTGGGTGCACAAAAAGTATAAATTAGGAAAATATTTCTACACACGTAAAATAGTTTGAGTGACTAAAGCAATAAATAGATGCATGAATTCAACTTTTACGAATCTAGTCGATACAAAAAGTTATTCCTATGCAATGCCAATCTAGTAATATTTGTAAATTCTATGACAAGGCTAATTCATTTCTATATTCTAACAAAAAAAATAACTTACTTCCACAAATATGAGCACACTTCAACATAGTTTTCCATAATAAAGAAAATTAACATTAAAAGCCATACAAAGAAATGATTAAACACTAATAAATACATGTGGCCGTAGTATTTTGCCGTTGCTCTATGTATCTTAGAGCTTTAACTTTTGACCGGAATGCTCTTGAAACACCCGGTGCGTAGTATTTCTGCATAAAAACAAAAACATCAATTCATCATTGACTCTTATTCTATCATGGCCGTCGATAATTTTTTCGATATCATAACTCTTATTCTATTATGGCTGTTGTGAATCATCTTTTCAGTTCTCATCATTTAATCTAGGTACTGTAATTTAAGTATCAACTATTTACCATGTAACAATTTATTCGATTTCTTTAAAGTAATAGCCATATTTTACAACAATTTCAATCTCGTATTGTTTTTTGTGTAATTTTGAGGTATGGTATATTTATTTTTAAGAACCAAAAAATATAATTTTCTCTCACATTTTTAGTTTAAATCACTCTAAGCCCACCTATAATGAATTGATGGTAGAGTACCATGTACCGATTATGACGTACCGAAAGTAACCGTACATCGAACTTTGGCATACCGCAATTTTCGGTAAGGCAATAGTATTAAATTATGCAATACCATAAGATATGATAGGTACGCAGTACTGCGCCAAATATTCGGCAACCGAACAGAATCCACCCCTAAGTGATACTCTTACACATACTCGTGAGAAACACATATTTTATCAAAATGTTTTGGAGTTTTTAAGCTTTTGAATGTAGAAAAACTATTGCAATTTCTGACAAACTAATAAACATATAACAATTAATATAGCGTAAATTACCTAGTCTTCGTATTCGGTAAATTTTCCAGTCAACGGCCTTTTGTTTAATCGTTTCACCCATCCGTCGGGCATCCACGAGTCATCATCCACTTCTCTTTTGTTGATTGGCTCGTGCACAAAATGTTAAATAAAAAATTAAAATTTCAAAAAGTGAAGCCTCCATTCAATGTGTTCAGACAGCTCATTGTTTCCATGTCCAAATCTCTAATTCTATTCAATTGCCGCAAGCAAGAATTAATTAATTTAATACAACGTAGATAGCAGGATATATACGCGACAAAATGACCCTTGCATGCAAGGATAAAATAACTACAAGAGAAGGCATACATTTGTTGCACCACCTAATTTTGCTTTTTTCTGCTTCGAAGGTCCACAAGGCATCACAGAACCTTCTCCGACATGTTCTCGCTCCATGTTCTGTTCCCAAATAAGTTGAAAGTACAAAAGTTGATTAAAATTATGCAAAACCATATACCAATATATATATATATATATATATATATATATATATATATATATATATATATATATATATATATATATATATATATATATATATATATATATATATATAATTTTGTGGAATCTTTTTATTTATTTGTTGTATCATGGACTTTATCACGCTGTTACCATAGATTTTGGTATATGGTTTTGCATAACTTTAATCAACTTTTGTACTTTCAACTTATTTGGGAACAGAACATGGAGCGAGAACAAGTCGGAGAAGGTTCTGTGATGCCTTGTGGACCTTCGAAGCAGAAAAAAGCAAAATTAGGTGGTGCAACAAATGTATGCCTTCTCTTGTAGTTATTTTATCCTTGCATGCAAGGGTCATTTTGTCGCGTATATATCCTGCTATCTACGTTGTATTAAATTAATTAATTCTTGCTTGCGGCAATTGAATAGAATTAGAGATTTGGACATGGAAACAATGACCTGTCTGAACACATTGAATGGAGGCTTCACTTTTTGAAATTTTAATTTTTTATTTAACATTTTGTGCACGAGCCAATCAACAAAAGAGAAGTGGATGATGACTCGTGGATGCCCGACGGATGGGTGAAACGATTAAACAAAAGGCCGTTGACTGGAAAATTTACCGAATACGAAGACTAGGTAATTTACGCTATATTAATTGTTATATGTTTATTAGTTTGTCAGAAATTGCAATAGTTTTTCTACATTCAAAAGCTTAAAAACTCCAAAACATTTTGATAAAATATGTGTTTCTCACGAGTATGTGTAAGAGTATCACTTAGGGGTGGATTCTGTTCGGTTGCCGAATATTTGGCGCAGTACTGCGTACCTGTCATATCTTATGGTATTGCATAATTTAATACTATTGCCTTACCAAAAATTGCGGTATGCCAAAGTTCGATGTACGGTTACTTTCGGTACGTCATAATCGGTACATGGTACTCTACCATCAATTCATTATAGGTGGGCTTAGAGTGATTTAAACTAAAAATGTGAGAGAAAATTATATTTTTTGGTTCTTAAAAATAAATATACCATACCTCAAAATTACACAAAAAACAATACGAGATTGAAATTGTTGTAAAATATGGCTATTACTTTAAAGAAATCGAATAAATTGTTACATGGTAAATAGTTGATACTTAAATTACAGTACCTAGATTACTTATATATATATATATATATATATATATATATATATATATATATATATATATATATATATATATATATATATATATATATATATATATATATATGTATGTGTATATATATACACATCTAGGTCATCTACTTTACCTCTCGAGGGTGATTTGCTGCAGCAATTCGCAAAACCAGCGAGGGTTGTTGAAGCAGCTGAGGGTTAGGCATAGGGTCTATGCCGTCTCCATCTTGTCTGTGGTCAGAAAAGGATGGAGTTATAATTACTCATAAATTTTCTCGATTACTTGTGCGAATAGTAACTTAAGACAACAAATTAACATGTGATTAAAACAATTTTTCAAGATGACACAAATAGTAGAGGTTGGAACTTGGACATCATAAAAATAAATCAGCAGGTGTGTGCAAAAGGATAGCAAAAACAGTTTCTTATATAACCGAAATTATGAGAAAAAAAGAGCATTTTGGGTGCACAAAAAGTATAAATTAGGAAGATATTTCTACACACGTAAAATAGGTAGAGTTAGTAAAGCAATAAATAGATGCATGAATTCTACTTTTACGCATCTAGTTGATACAGGAAAGTTATTCCTATGCAATGTCTATCTAGTAATATTTGTAAATTCAATGACAAAGCTAATTCACCTCTATATTCTAACAAAAAGCTTACATCCTCAAGTATGAGCACCCTTCAATATAGTTTTCCATAAGAAAGAAAATGAACATTAAAAGCCATACAATGAAATGATTCAACGCCAATATATACCTGTGGCCGTAGTATTTTTACTGTTGCTCTATGTATTTAAGAGCTTTAACTTTTGACCAGAATGGCAGAAACTTTTAAGCTTTTCAATCAACGCAGAATGATAGAAGTCTTGCTTACTGTTTACGTTCTTGCATATAGTATACAATGTATTCTATTCTCGTTATCAAATAATGGTCATCAAATCTAATGTTATGCCTAACGTAATTAGCCCACCTCAATCTGTAGCCCCTCCAAAAATTTTCAGACCTGATATATACGACCAACTTAATAAATCAGTAATAACAAAAGACAACGTACATATACATATACACATCCAAATTAATATAGTCCACTTCTCATTCTATGATGTTATATATTATTAACAATCATGTTAAATGTGGTGTTGCCATTTCGGATAGTAGCTGGGGCTTTCTTTAATTTAATTTCATATATATATATATATATATATATATATATATATATATATATATATATATATATATATATATATATATATATATATATATATATATATATATATATATATATACAATTTTCCAAGATGACACAAATAGTAGATGTCGGAACTTGGACATCATAAAAATAAATCAGCAAGTGTGTGCAAAAGGATAGCAAACACTGTTTCTTATATTTCCGAAATTATGAGAAAAAAAGAACATTTTGGGCGCACAAAAAGTATAAATTAGGAAAATATTTCTACACACGTAAAATAGTTTGAGTGACTAAAGCAATAAATAGATGCATGAATTCAACTTTTACGAATCTAGTCGATACAAGGAAAGTTATTCCTATGCAATGCCAATGTAGTAATATTTTTAAATTCTATGACACGGCTTATTCACCTTTATATTCTAACAAAAAAAATAACTTACTTCCTCAAATACGAGCACACTTCAACATAGTTTTCCATAATAAAGAAAATGAACATTAAAAGCCATACAAAGAAATGATTAAACGCCAATAAATACCTGTGGCCATAGTATTTTGCCGTTGCTCTATGTATCTTAGAACTTTAACTTTTGACCGGAATGCACTTAAAACACCCGGTGCGTAGTATTTCTGCATAAAAACAAAAACATCAATTTCACGAGTCGTCATCCACTTCTCTTTTGTTGATTAGCTCCTGCACAAAATGTTAAATAAAATTAAAATTTCAAAAAGTGAAGCCTCCATTCACTGTTGACATGTCATTGTTTCCATGTCCAAATCTCTAATTCTATTCAATTGCCGCAAGCAAGAATTAATTAATTTAATACAACGTAGATAGCAGGAGCGACAAAATGACCCTTGCATGCAAGGATAAAATAGCTACAAGAGAAGGCATACATTTGTTGCACCACCTAATTTTGTTTTTTTCTGCTTCGAAGGTCCACAAGGCATCACAGAACCTTCTCCGACTTGTTCTCGCTCCATGTTCTGTTCCCAAATAAGTTGAAAGTACAAAATTTGATTAAAATTATGCAAAAGCATATACCAAAATCTATGGTAAGAGCGTGATATAGTCCATGATACAACAAATAAATAAAAAGATTCCACAAAATTATATATATATATATATATATATATATATATATATATATATGTATATATATACATATATATATATATATATATATATACATATATATATATATATATATATATATATATATACATATATATATGTATATGTATATGTGTTGGGGTCTATAGCAGAGAGGTGTTGGGCTTGGGTTTAGAGACGGGATAGTGGTTGATGGGTTTGGTATGACGGTGAAGATGATGAAAATGTGGGGTCGGGTGGGTCGCTTTTGTTTGACGGGAATCATGAAAGAATAATGGATATGTTTGGTGAGCTTTTGGGCTTCCATTTACATTTTATTCTGGAGAAAAGATGTTTTGGGAGAAAAATTTGAAAATAAAATAAAGATTGTTTGTATTTTGAGATGAGACAATTTTTACTGTAGCAAGTTAAATCATGTTTAAAAAGTGTTGGAAAAGGGTACTCTGAAAAAAGAATTTGAAAGATAAAATAATTTTAGTTTGTATTTTAGTGAAAACAATTTTCACTGTAGTAGTCAAATCATGTCTGTTAAATAGAGAAATATTTGAATTATATTGTGGGGAAGTTTTTGAAAATATTTGAGAAAGATAATTTATTTTGGGAAAATAATGAAAAGAATTTGAAAACCTAAACAAACATGGGTCCGAGAGACTCATGTATAAGCAAACTAATTAAGGTTAGATACTTACAGAAGATGTAGGAGATTTATAAGATACCAATCTAATAATATATTATTAAAATACAAGAGAGATCCCATATAAATAATAATATTCCAAATAATGACAATATAAGAAAAAAAATAAAAACGAATTATCCCTTCTCTTGATTCCCACACGTCTGTGTGAAATATATGGAAAGAAAGAATTCTTCTTTCAAAAGAGTTCTACACAAGTCATTAAGTTACGAATAACTCTTTTTAATTAATAAGATAGTTTGCTATATAAAACAAACAATTCATGACAAATTAAAGAATTAAAGTAAACAAGGAGACTTCCCTTTTGTGTTTCACGGTACATAAGGACTTGTTGCACAAGTCTTTACTCATCCCTTCTTTATTAGAATCCAATTTGATTCTAACAATCTCCCCCTTTGTCATTGATTGACTCTAATCATTTTCTCCGCGTGAGTAAAATGCCTGAAAATGAAACAATGGAGGATAGAAGGAAGCAATAAAACCAATGATCATCCTCAACATCAAAGGAACAACTAAGGATAATATGTTCCTCATATGGAGAGATAATTTATTTCTTCTCAAATTATCTAGGGGAAATTGGCTAGACACCCCTTATTTTGAACTTATATAGGTAGAGATCCTAGTTGCTAGATGAATATAGGCATAGGTCATTTATCAAAAAAAATAATATAAATAAAATAAAACAATTAGTATATGGACATAAACACCCTCAATTAATAAGAAAACAAATCTCATATATAATCTCCAATCTTACGTACCTTACGTATCTCTCCAATCTTACGTATCTTTCTTCCTATATAATCTCTCATATTTCTCTTCCTCTCCATCTCGTGTCTCTGGCTTTTTTCTTTTGTTTTTTTTCTTTAGATTTTTTTTTTCCGATCAACTTCTTTCTTTCTCTATACCCTTTCTCGATTACATCTGTTCGTTTTTTTTTCCTTTGGAATTCGAATTCTTTTGGATTATGTGTTAGGGAAGAAAAAATATTGAAGCTTTACATTATTAGATGATTTTTCGGTGAAAGAGTTAATAGCGGACAACAAACATAAATCGCTCCTTGCTTGCACAAGGTGAGTTTTTTGTTTTCTCATTTTGTATTTATCTGTAGTGAGTTTATAATATTGTTTGTATTTCTAATTGATTTTGGTTCAATAAATAGCAAAAAACAAAATAATGAAACATCAAAATCAAATTGTTGTTGCAAACTGCAAATTTCAATCGATAACAATAGATTTTGTTGCAAACTGCAAATTGCAATTTTGCCATTGATAGAATATTTTTTATAATTTTATTGTTGTTTTTTGCATTTTTATGATATGTATGATATTTTGGTTATGTATTTTTATTTTTATTATTTGCATTTAGATATTGCATATCATATTTTCATTTTATTGTTTGTAATTAGATGATGCTGATTTTTTTTACTTGTTCGATTTATTGTTTGTATTTGGTGAATTCATAG
Source organism: Erythranthe guttata (assembly GCF_056151865.1). Taxonomy (NCBI): domain Eukaryota; kingdom Viridiplantae; phylum Streptophyta; class Magnoliopsida; order Lamiales; family Phrymaceae; genus Erythranthe; species Erythranthe guttata. The sequence goes on from NC_142541.1 coordinate 5,855,059, forward strand.
GTAGTTTGTTGTTTTAAATTCAATAATGCAAGTTTTAATTATTAGTTTGCTATTTGCATTTTACAGAGACATAAGCGGGCGGCTGCGGCAGTGGCACGACGTTCGTAGCGGTGGTGCGTTTTTTACAACCTGAGTTGTTACCGAACAACAAACAATTTCTAAACAGCAAACGACACGAAGGCAAATTGGGAAACAATAAATCGAACGAAGGAAAAAGGGAATGAAGGCAAACTGCAAACGACCTTGTAAATTGCAAACGCTCAGACACCCAAACCTATTGAAGGCTTCAAAATTTGTGGGGATTTTGGTTTTGAAAAAACAGTGAAGAATCGATACCAAGAGATTTGCAATCCTAATTTTCGGATTTGTTGTATAATAGGGAGAAAAATAGGGGATTTGATTTTGAGGATTTATTTTACCATATATTGATAGGGGTATTTTTGACAAATTACAAATAATAAAATCTGCGGGAAATTAGAGTTTATTAGATGGATTTTAACACATATAATCTCTTATAGGAGGACCTATAGCAAATTGCCCCAATTATATGATGAGATAACTAAGGAAAATATGTTCCTCATATTAATACACATCTCCATAGAATTCCACATGGTGTTGTGGACTTAGAATCCCATCGAGATTCTAACAGTGTCGACCCTAACATTTCGAGACCTATGAAGTTATATACAACCATAGTTCAACTGATACCAATCACAGTTGAACTGATTTCCGTGTGGTTGTACTTATCAATTACACTATTTTGAATATGTAACAAACATTTGACTCATGTTGTAATTACTGTGTGAGGAAGATATTACTTTGGCATTGAAATTATAATTTGTCCTTATTTGCCCGTTTGTCGTTTATAAAACAAATATATTTGTCTTTTCACATAATTATTCTCACGAGTTAATTGCAAATACCTCCCCTGTGTCATCTCTAATTGGCAAATACCCCCTGTCAAAAACAAAACTCACCAACGCCCCCTCGTGTAACCAAAGTCAATGCATCTAGACCCCTTAAGGCAAATCGTGTCTCTCATTCGCGGGCTCTGCGATTTTTATGTTATTTCTAGGGTGAAATGTCATAGATACCACTGTATAAAAAAAAAACTGACTGGTTAAATTATAAATAACTATAACTTATAGGACTAAATTGTAAATTTTAAAATTTCCAAAATTGTAAAATAAGGAACAAAAATTGAAGATTTTTCAGATCTTCTTCCTCGTTCCATTCCGCCGCCCACCTCCTAACCAGGAAAAAATTCAGCATCGCCGCCGCCTTCTAGCTTGTCTAGCACCACCACCGCTCTCTAGCTCGTCTAGCACCACCGCCACCCACCTACTCCTTCAAATTTATCTCCCTCGTCACCGTCGCCTTCTGGCCCGTCTCACACCACCGATACCCACCTACTGCTTCAAATTGATCTCGCTAGTCACCGCCACCGTCTGGCACCACCCAATTCTTAGCGAGAAAGAGTTGTGTATAGGTATGGTTTTTCTTCTCCTGCACATAATCGCCGTCGTCGCCGCCTTTGTTCAAATTGCATATATGGGCTGCCATAGGAAGAGTGAAATTGGAGGACAAAGGGTGATCTGGTGGTGGGGCAGCGGCGGCCGGCGTGGGGAGAAGAAGTGTTGAGTTGGGTGGTTGGTGGTGTGGGGTGGGGTGGAGCAGGGAAGAAGACGACTCTTTTTTTGTTGCTCTTTTCTCTTTTCTTTTTTTCTTTTTAATGTAAATTAAAATGTTATAAAAAAAATATAAAACATATAAAATTTAATACAACAATATATGTTTAATTTCTATTTATATTTTATAATTACAAAATTATTAATAAATATTATTTATAAAATTAAAAATAACTACACATCAACAAAAAAATTAAAAATAATTGTGTAATAAAGTTTTGTTTAATTAAATTAATTTCAAAGTTGAGAAAATATTAAAAAATAAATATGTACAGTATATATTTTATTAATTGTGGAAAAATCCCTTAGGGCATTTTTGTCATTTCACTTTTAGTCAATGCCTAAAAACATAGAGGGTGCTGTGAGTTTTGAGTTTGACTACACGAGGGGGCGTTGGTGAGTTTTTTTTTTTGATGTGGGGTATTTGCCAGTTAGAGATAACATAGGGGAGGTATTTGCAATTAGCTCTTATTCTCACAGTAAAATATATATACTGATCAACCGTGAAAGAAACAATATGCTAAACACTAGAATCGAATGCATAATTGATATGTAAATTATAATAAATTCAAACAAAGTTTTATTGTAATGTACCATAATAAAATATACCCAAAAAGTATATTTTTTTTTTCCCTTAGAGATTATAGGCTATTAGAGATTATAGGCTACTGATGTGGACAATAAGAGAAGCAAGACGGTAACGGTCAAATAAACTGATGTAGAATCAGAAGGCGGTCGGCCAGTAGGTGGAGTCATGGTGGTCGTCTAGGGGTTTCAACATCTGTGGTTGGTGCACAAGCATCCGGCTGAGGAGTTGCCGACGAGGGGGTGATGGGGGTGGTCGCCGATGGATTTGCCCCGCCACCAGCCAACGAGTCTAGTACTGTTACAATTTAATTTCTGCCTGAATTGGCCGAGAGTGCAGATATAGTGGTGAACCTCGGTGCCTTATAAGCTCCTCGAGGATTGATAATGGCACTTATCTGATAACACCATAAAATTAATAACACCTCATTTCAAATGAAATAAATCATAACCAAAGCGTAGGGTAATGATACACAACATCAACAAGAAACGTTTTATGAATTAGATGATTTCATATTCTTACCATACCATAAAAGATGAAATAAGAGTACATCAGAACATTCAACATGATATACAATACCAACGAAAAGATTCAACTAATAATGATTAATAAAGCCTATTCCTTTGTTATTTTCATCGTGCTACAAAATGAATGAAACCTCCAAAATATACCTGACTAATTCGACATTCCTGGAGCTTTAGCAATAGCCACAAGCTAAGAAAAACCTCTTTATTTTTAAGAAATTTCTTTGTCATCTTCATCTTCGTCGGAAGAGTCGCCGCCGCAGACCGGCAACACCGCTATCTGCATAAGATCGGCTCGGATGGAGAGAAGTGGTTGCGTTCTTATATGAAGAATTTGGGGAATTTTGATTTTATTTTTTCTTGTAATTTTGTTAATTGATTATGATTATTGTAATATTTTTTTAATGGATATTTTACATTTTTTGGTTGAGTTTGTAACGTTAATTAGGTAATTTATATAACTGTACAATGTGTGTATGATGGTGTACTGTAACACCCCACCTTTCCAAAACCCGAAAACCCTAAAGACCGAGACTAATATTTCTAACTCGAGAACCCTTAGGAAATATTATTACGTGATATTAATTATATGCATTATGTGAATTTAATTATATTACTTACTTGAATAATTACGTGCGCTATTATATGTGTGATTTATATGACTTAAATTTTCGTAAATTGAAACACTATAGAATTTCGTGAATTATGTGGCTTATGTGAATAATTGTGTATTCTATTTATTTGATAAATTATTTCAATTTTGGTAAATTATGTGGATTATATATATATATATATATATATATATATATATATATATATATATATATATATATATATATATATATATATATATATATATATATATATATACGTACATGCATGCATACGTATACATACATATATGCTAATACTTGCATTATATATTAATATATTTACATATATATGATATACTTAGATGTGTGTGTGTTTGTATGTCCGAAGTGTGTGTGTGTTGTGATGATGCAAGTTGAGGATTAATTTAAATAAATAAATTAGGACTAATTAGGCATGCATTACACTTGGCAAAATCGTCATCATTTTCACTAAACTTACACTCAACACTCTCATTAGTAAGATGAAGAGACACCTTCATCTTTCTTCTTTCAACACCTAGACAATTACTTGTCTTCTCCTCCTCATTCCACCGAAACAAATCACCACCACCATCGGCCTCTCCTCTCTCCACCTCATCTTCTAATTACAAAGAAAATCCCAAAATAAGATGAGAGTTCCTTATTTAACACTTGCCTTAGACTACTCCAAGAATACAATCAAAACCACTTGCCTCCTTTCGGGAGATCACAACTCCTCCCTCCTTGAAGCTCACACCATCTCCTTTACAATCAAGGTGGCTTGGTTGGACTTCGGTGCTTGAAAGCCTCTCTTCTTTCGGTTATTTCCTTTCTTCGATTTTAAGGTAAGAAATTTCGATTTCTTGCTGCAATGAAATGGCATCAATAGTATTGAAATGGTTTTCATAAAATTTTAAAAGATTGGGAATGTTTTCGAAAATTTAGGGCTTTTTGGGGAAAAATGGAAAATGGGTGTTTCTTGTTAATTTCTTGTTCTTGCATGCATCATCTATGTTGATAGTGGGTAGATACAACTTTCATTGGCCAAAAGCATTAAAATTTCAGATTTCAAAAAGGGGTTTTCAAGAAAAATGAAATTTCGAACTTTTATGTGGTTGCATGTATAGATCTTCGAAAGTTTGGGCCGAATCTGTAATTTTTGTAAAGTCAGTCCTAAAAGTGCTTTCAAAACTGTTTTTCCAGCATTTATTGAACCAAAAATTTCGGATTTAACGAATTTTTGTAAGAAAAGTGATTTTTGAACTTTTAGTGGCACTGCATGTGAAGATCTAGAGATTTTGGGGTAAAATATGTAATTTCCGAAACTTCTGCATAAAGTGACTTTTCAACTTCACTTTCTGCATCTAGAAGAGTGGAATTTCAGATTTTTTAGGGGTTTTTCATGAAAAAGTGGAAAATTGAACTTCTAGTATGGTTGCATGTATAAATCTTGAACTTTTGGGTCAAAACTGCAAATTTCGAAAAAATCTCTCATTTTTAAAGTTTGGATCTGTTTTCCAACTAGTACTAAATAGGAAAACGTTTTATGTACCAAGTGTTTTTTTAAATCAATTAGAGTTATATTAGAGTTTTGGATTTTTCCTTAATTTGAAAAAGGGATTTTCCGACTTTTTAATTTCAAGAAAATTCGAAGCTTTGTAAAAATTAAAAATGATTTCAGAATCTGAAATTTGGGTCAGTTAGGAGTTCTAGGATTTAATTTGAAGATTTTCGGAATTAGTTTGCTATCATTTTGAAATTAGGATAATTTGCATGTCATTTATATATGTTTTGTGCCTTAATGTTTATGTTTTGATTTAATGGTTATGAGTGATGAGTTTTGGTATATTTTTTTTTATACTTTTAATTACTGCTGGATGTGGTTTAATGGTTGTGATAAGTTATTGAAATGAATTATTACCTAGGAGTGGTAATAAGTTCATTAAATGAGGTGTGAAAATGGTTATTTGTTTGAAGCATGCTTAGATGACTAAATAGTGAAGTTTAATATGTTGGCTGCATGTGTGTGTGCTGAAAATGTGTGGATGTGTGTGTGCCGTGTGTGGATGTGTGTTTATGTGTGTAAATTTGGGATTTTTGCCCAATTTGCAATTATGTGGTAAATTGTAAGATTTGTGTTATCTTGTGGCACTTGATTGATATTTGTGATGTCATGTGTGGGTTATAGCATTATTTCGAAAAGTTGCATTAAATGATTTTTATTTGAAAGATTAATGGAATATCGGATAATAAACAACTCGGATATAGTGGGCCGGTATCCAACTAGGATGATGTGTGTAGTGGTTTGATCCCACTTAGTGAAAAATGGCTCGTAACAGGTTTATTATCCAGGTACATAAATTAATCTTTCACGGATCCGATAAACGAAAAATGTGTTTTTCATGATTTTCACAAAAAGGGCATTTTAGTCATTTTGCATAAGTGCGTGATTTTGTGCGAATAATGTGTTGTCGTGAATTATGTGATTTTACCGATTGCCTTGTGATGTTGTGTGGAACGTGGGTAAGAACGGGTATATAATACTATATATTATGTATAACGTATTTCCAAAGTTCGATATTACTCGGATTTCTTACTGAGCTTTATAGCTCATATAGGTGTCTTTTAGTTGCAGGTAGTAGTAATTCTCAACCGGGATGGATCGAGGTCTTGCCCGGAATTTTGGAAGGCGTACGAGGACCTATGAACGATGCCATATTTTGGGTTTCTTTTGGTGATGTAATATTAAAAACGTAACATTTCCCTTTTCGCAACTTTTGAACTCATTTTCTTTATGAATCGTACTTAACCCCTACTATAATATAGTAAGTTTCGTAATTTGCTATTTTCATGCCTCCGTTAGTGATTTCCGAATTATTCACCAAAATAACTTTCCCAAACTCTGATTTATCCTCGAACCGAAAACCGATAGTGATACTGTAGCACTCGAACAAAAAAAAAAAGAAAAAAAAAAAAAAACCTCCCCTCGAAACTTATTTCCAAACAAAACCTTTATTCGGCTAAAGTAACCTAAGAAAAGTTTTTCGATAGTGCAAACTTTCAATACCCAAAAGAAGATATTTTGATAATTGCATTTTCGCCCCATTCCAATGTTTCAATATTTACAAAGAGATCCTTTGCTTCCGCTAGTTCAATAAACATTCCGATAAACCGGTTCGATTTATCGCCCGACTAGAAGGGGGGTGCTACATATACGATCTGTTTTTACTAGGTTCGTACTTTTATTTTAAAAATCTCAGTATCGTACTAGGTCGTACAAAAAAAACCAACGGATGAGATTAAATGATAAGCGTTTTCCTCACGTATAAAGTACCGCAAGTATACAATATCGCATTTTGCAGAACAGTGGTTCCGGATATTGATCCACATGGACCTTGTAGATTCACATGCTAAGTAGTGTAACTATATTATCTAGCCGATTGTAAATAATTGGAATGGTGATAAACCCTAGTTTAAAAGCATGCAAGATCGTTAACATGCAAGTATAGAATGTACATAAATAAAATAGCGACAACTTAACACGGGAGGGCTTCTATTTAAAAGGGACTTCTAGGGACAAATCCACCTATGTATAATCAACAACGATCTACAAATCCGTTGTCTAAATTCACATTCCTATTCGTTAACCCAGACGTTAAAGTACTATAACCCCCATCTGCAATGTAGTTAGAGCCTACCCACAGGTCCGACGTCTCCGTTCACAACCTACTATTAAGAGAGCATTTAAGTCAAGTCCTTAAGGGCTATCCGAAGTGGATCACGTCTCCCTTTCAACACCCTGAGCTATGTTTTCCTAACTTCAAACAAGAAATCCTCTCTCGAGTTCATTCCTATTTAATATCAATCCGAGAGCTGATCAAACAATCGGAAGCATTTAATACAGGAAAACATAAACGAAATCAAAACACAAAATAGATAACAGAAATGACGATCGAAATCAATATATCCAACGTTTCATTACCCTAGAAGAAAATGTTCTTAGTTCATAACAAACATAATGTAAAAGAATGTACACAAGAAATGAAGAAAAAACGTAAATAAATTGCGTAAGAAAAACCCAAGTCGAAACCCCCATTGATGATTCTCGTGAAGGACTGTCGAAAATCCTAAAAAAATCGAAGTAGCATGAAGAATGAAAGGGCCTTTCTATTTATAGTGAAATGCAAAGCTTCCTCAATAAGCTTTGCAAAATAACTATCTTTCTCAAAAGTCGTGCCCAGATCGCGATCTCTGTTGGCTAGATCGCGATATGGGTCTTCTTGGACCCAAAATTGGCTTGAAAATTTGGTTTCGCTTTCAAATGGCTTCGACTCGGAAAAAATATCTAATAAAACCTAGAAATAGAAATAAAACAAGAAACGCAATAATATATACAAATAAAGCCGAAACTCGGACGAAAGAAGACCAAATCTCAAAGATTTGATAAGCAAAAATCGTGCAAAACAAACACTTATCATTAACAAATAGTAATTTTGTACGCATTGGATTAAATATCTTACGGTCCCAGAAGTACAACCCTCTCGGACCTTAGACAACCCCAACAAACATAACTTATTTTCTCTTTTTTTTTTTCAATACAATGGTTTTTGTGGCCATTCGAAATTACACAGGGATTATGTGCAAATAACGCAATTAATAAAACATCTTGAGAAATATAAAACCAAAAACATATAACAATTAATATAGCGTAAATTACCTTGTCTTCGTATCCGGTAAATTTTCCAGTCAACGGCCTTTTGTTTACACGTTTCACCCATCCTTCAGGCATCCACGAGTTGTCATCCATTTCTCTTTTGTTAATTGGCTCCTGCACAAAATGTTAAATAAAATTAAAATTTCAAAAAGTGAAGCCTCCATTCACAGTTGACAGATTATTGTTTCCATGCCCAAATCTCTAATTCTATTCAATTGCCGCAAGCAAGAATTAATTAATTTAATACAACGTAGATAGCAGGATATATACGCGACAAAATAACCCTTGCATGCAAGGATAAAATAGCTACAAGAAAAGGCATGCCTTTGTTGCACCACATAATTTCGCTTTTTTCTGTTTCGAAGGTCCACAATGCATCACAGAACCTTCTCTGACTTGTTGTTCTCGCTCCATGTTCTGTTCCCAAATAAGTTGAAAGGTTGATTAAAATTATGCAAAACCATATACCAAAATCTATGGTAACAGCATGATAAAGTCCATGATACAACAAATAAGTAAAAAGATTCCACAAAATTATATATACACACACACACATATATATATATATATATGTGTCTATATGTATGTATATGTATATGTATATGTATATGTATATATATATGTGTGTATATATATACACATCTAGATCATCTACTTTAACTCTCGAGGGTGATTTGCTGCGGTAATTCGCAAAACCAGCGAGGGTTGTTGAAGTAGCTGAGGGTTAGGCATAGGGTCTATGCCTTTTCCATCTTGTCTGTGGTCAGAAAAGGATGGAGTTATAATTACTTCATATGTCCACAAATTTGCTCGACTACTTGAGTGAATAGTAACTTAAGACAATAAATTAACATGTGATTAAAACAATTTTTCAAGATGACACAAATAGTAGAGGTTGGAACTTGGACATCATAAAAATAAATCACCACGTGTGTGCAAAAGGATAGCAAAAACTATTTCGTATATAACCGAAATTATGAGAAAAAAAGAGCATTTTGGGTGCACAAAAAGTATAAATTAGGAAGATATTTCTACACACGTAAAATAGGTAGAGTTAGTATAACAATAAATAGATGCATGAATTCTACTTTTACGCAACTAGTCGATACAAGGAAAGTTATTCCTATGCAATGTCAATCTAGTAATATTTGTAAATTCAATGACAAAGCTAATTCACCTCTATATTCTAACAAAAAACTTACTTCCTCAAATATGAGCACCCTTCAACATAGTTTTCCATAAGAAAGAAAATGAACATTAAAAGTCATACAATGAAATGATTCAACGCCAATATATACCTGTGGCCGTAGTATTTTTACTGTTGCTCTATGTATTTAAGAGCTTTAACTTTTGACCGGAATGCTCTTGAAACACCTGGTGCGTAGTATTTCTGCATAAAAATAAAAACATCAATTCATCATTTACTTTCCATGTTGCACATCAATTATATTGATGATATATCGTTGGGTAGCCATTTACTTTTTGGTACCCCTCTTAGTCTGCAAATAAATTAATTCCTTTAAGTGGAACCTCATTACACTAGCTATGCCTACTAAAACAAGGAGACGTGGAAAAAATAAAACAAGACAAAACAACGAAAAGTGAAGGATCAGAGATTATGCAATGCTGCCATCGCTATAATATACCTGCCACAAATTACCGAAAAATAACCAAAATAATGGTTACCATAATATTCGGTACGGAATTACTACTGTACTGCTATCATACAGTACGATAGTGGTATTGTATTTTCAATACCACGGTAATACTGTACCATACCATAATTCATATATTGTTATGAGGTTTTTGTGCATAAGTCCCCAACCAAGCATATTTATTATGGGGTTTAGGGGTTATATTTCTTTCACTAATACGCCCATCCCTTTAATATTTATTATAAAGAAAGGAAACATTCCTGTATATGCCAATATTACCCTCAACCCCTTATACCCAATTCTTAATTGTAACCCCAATTTAATCAATTTTGTCCACAAAAATTCGATTTTGAACACAAAAATTCAATTTTGACTTTTTTTTGGAGCATACATTAATATGCTCCAGTTTCATCCTTAATTTAATTTAATCTCAATTTGACCCCAAATTTCACGAATTATTTAATTTTGACCCAAAAAATTCTTTTTTCAAAAAACAATTTGCAAAAAAAAAAACTTTGACGCCGGATTGCGGCGTTGACGGCGGTCAACGCCAGTCTCTGGCGTTGATTATTTTTTCTTCTTCTTTTCTCTTTTCTTTTCTTCCGCATTTTTTTCGCCAGTTTCCGGCGTTGACTCTTTTAGTGTCTTTTTAAGTTTTTTATTTTATTTTTTTTTTTTTTTTTTTTTTACGTCCTGTGCTAAACGTTGACCGTAATTGTGCTGTCACTGACAGTAAATTAACATAATTATAATGTAATGACAGTTAATTAACGTAATTGTTCTGTCGTTGACAATACATTTATGTAATTCTTTTGCCGTTGACATTAAATTAATGTAATATTATTATTTTTTTATTTTTTGTTGTTTTTTTTATTTTTTTTTGATTTGTTGACAAGTCAACATAATTATATTACTGTCGTTGACAGTAAAATACCCGTAAACACAATAATATTAGTGTCAACAACATCAATATTATTTTTTTTTTTGGTTTTTTGTTTTGGTTGAGTTATTCACGGAGTAACATAATAATATTACTGTCTATTATTGTGATATTACTGTAAACACAATAATATTACTGTGGTTGATGGTAATATTACTGTTGTTATAGTAATATTGTTGTCAACCACATCAATATTATTAGTTTGTTTGGATTATCTGTTTGTTTGAGTTATTCACGAGTAACGTAATAATATTACTGTCTATTATTGTAATATTACTGTGGTTGACGGTAATATTACTGTTGTAGTAATATTACTATCACTCACAGTAATATTAATTCTTTTGGTTTTTTATTATGTTTACATTTGTTGAACGGTCAACATAGTAATATTACTCTATTACACGATAATAATGAGTTTTGTTGTGTTAACTTACTGTGCTAGAGATTAATATAGCAATATTACTGTGTTAAACTGTAGTTTAGTTAATTTTATTGTTTTCAACAATAATATAGTTAATTATGTCAATCACATCAATATTGCTGTGTAAACGAAAAAAAAAGTTACAGAAAGAAAGAAAAGAAGAAAAAAAAAAGAAAGAAAATTCAAAAAAGTCAACGCCGGAAACCGGCGAAAAAATCCGGAAGAAAAAAAATTGAAAAGTCAACGCCGGAGACCGGCGTTGACCGCCGTAATCCGTCGGGAAAAAAAGTTTTTGAAAAAACAAAAAAAAATTGAAAAAAAAAGTTTTGGGTTAAAATTGAATATTTTTTTAACTTTGGGGTCAAATTGAGGTTGAATTAAGTTAAGGATGAAATTGGAGAATATTAAAGTATGAGGGGTTATTTTAGTCTTATACAAAAATCAGGACCATGTGTGGACTTATCGGTGAAGTAGTTTTTTGTCAGGATCTGTTTATGAATAAGTACCCATTGATGGGCTTATTTGCAATGACCCCTATTTTTATTTATTTTACATACATTTTGCTTTCTATTAATTAATAATTAATATATATTACATCATGTTCATAGACTTAAACTAGATCACAATTGAAAAGTCAAATGATATTTTACATTTAATATCGATTTTCCTTGCTCTCATCCCATACATACATACATCCCATATATATATATATACATGTATCTCGCCGGTGGATTTAAAAAACCTCGCGAATTGACTTGGGTTACGGGTGTGGTTTTGGCACTATTGACCACATCTTTTGGTGTAACTGGTTATTCTCTAAAATCCTAATTCTAAGCTACCGAGAAGACAAAACGTTCAAGCAAAACAAATTTGTTTGGCCATTATTTTATTTAGCTTTTTGTGCAGGATTCAGATCATGCAAGCCGCATGTGATCTAATTTCCTTGCACATGTTGTTTTAACTATGGCTATCAAATTTTATGGTATATGATAAAACAAAGTCATAGCTCATGTTGAATTGTAAAATCATGACATTATCATTCTTCGTTCAATTCATCACCGAAGGCTCTAACCTCAAGGTAATTTTTTTTGTCAATTTTGCTAAATGGCCAAAACCTTGCTGTGGGCTCGCTTCAAAACTTGAACTCTTGGAGGAGATTATTAGGTATATATCCTCTTTTTATCTTCAAAATAAACGTGATCGACAACATTCAATAGAAAACTTCTGATGAGGATCTTGAAAACGGGGCCATTTCGTCAAATCCATCTTAGAGATTATCACCAGCAACGGAATGAACTGGTCCAATGGACTCGACACGGCAGTGGGAATGTCGCAACTTTTGATTTCACCGATGGGGGGGGGGGGGGGAATTTGATTTATTTTATTTTGATGCTTGTAGTATATATAAACAAAAGGGAAAAGTTAGAACGTCGAAGTCGTGAGCTCCATAATTTATAACTTCTTGTGTGCTATTTTTTATTAATTTTTCGTCACAATTGAAATTTCATGCTTCATACTTTTTATTTTCTATGTTCTTTGTTCATAAGTTTTACTCTAAGGAGAAGTTGTACAGAGTAAAATGTCTATTTACTAACATAATGCTACTATCGAAAGAGATTGCAACTCGAATTTAATTTGGACGAAATTCTAAGAATAAAGTGATATTAAGGATAAATAAACAGTATAGGTAAAAAGAAGAGGTTAATGTGCATTTTCACGTGCCTCACACGTGACTTTTCCATCCAAACTAACGGCAATTTCAAAAGGTGGACGAAAATTGTAAAAAAACTGGTTATTTGAGGACCAATTTCGTGCTAGAAAAAATTTATCGACGAATATCGCAAATGGTGTATAATATAGGGACGAAAGTTGTAATTATCCCCTTCCAAACCCTAATCCTATTAATCTTTTCTCTTTTTTTCCCGTCTCACCCATCTTCTCTCTTGTCCTTTTTTTTGTATTTTTTCTCTTCTTCCGTTTTTCGTCCACATCCTTCTTCTCTCTCACTGAAGCAAGTGGTCCGAAAAAGAATTTTCGGCTCCCCATATATTCTATGCCCTCATGGCGGCGCTCCACGAGGCCTGAACCACCACGATGCTGCTGTCGTGAGCAATAGCTGCCCCTTCTCGCCATGAGAGTCGATCTATTATTGTCATCCGAGAAGAATGAGATCAGTCTCCATGCGGGTGGAAATTAGACGGTGTTTTTGTGGTGACGATGGTGGGGATGGTGATGGTGGTGTGACGACGGTATGGTGACACAATGGAAAGACATATCTAGAGTTTTTTGTTAGATCCGGCGGGGCGGAGAAAGTCGCGCATGCTAGACCCCTAATGGACTATGTTAAGTTTTAATCGACTATGCTCAGTAGTCAATTAAGGATTAATCAACTATGATCAGTAGTCGATTAAAGTTAATCATTACGTTTTTTAATTCATTTTTGAACTTTTAGTTATTGATTCCCGATTTTGCCACTTGTAGTCGGACTTGGGGCATTAATGTAATGTGTTTTTGTTCTGTCATTGTCAATCCATCATCCAATTTCTATAAATAAATACAATTTTTGTATATCTTTTGTTTTGTAAAAAATAGCTGATTTTCATTTTCTTTTTTGTAGTTGTTTTTTTTTATTTGTTTCGGTTGGTTATTGTTTGGATTCTTTTGTTGAATCGTGTTGGTTTTGATTGAATATATTACGGTTGTTGTTGTTGTTACAATTAGTAATTAATTTCATTATTCAACCACAATTTTAGTTGTTAGTTCATTAATTAACTATTCCCTTAGTCGATTGATTCCTGACAGATAAAAAGTATTACAAAAAATTTTAAAAAAATAATAACAATAATAAGTTATTTTTTTTAAATTTTAAAAGATATTAAAAATTTTAAAATTAAAAACAAAAATTAATTAAAAAAAAAATGGGAGGAACAAAATTGGGGATGTGTGTAGTTGGAAAAAAAATAGTGGATTATTGTGGAACGGAAAGGAGCCTGGGTTTACATCAAAGAGTGAAATATGGGATGGACATATCCCTATTAATGAATGTTTTTGGACTTTCTCAAAGTGCCCCATTTAATAAAGGCAAAAATCAGCCCTTTGTAATTTGGAATTCCCGAAAAAATCCTCATGTTAAATAAATCAACAAGGACCCTCCAATGAAAATCAGACAAATCAAAATAGATCCTTGACAGCTTATCGTGGACACCGCGTGCAAAGTGGGCTACCGGGGGTGACTTTTTGACCCGAAAGACCAAAATACCGTTTAAATTATAATTTTAAAAAATTACAGATTCAACCCAAAATGAAGTTATTGAAATTTTCAATTCAATTTTTGAAATTTTCAGAAGCGCCCTCTCTATAAATTAACTCCAAATTGGAACATCAATCTCAATTTTTAATTCAATCCTTAATGCAACATCTTCTCCTCATCGAAAAATGCCTATCTTGACCTCATCGAAAAATGTCAATCTCGATTTCTATTTCCAAAACGGCTGGGGTCACCTCCAACTAAAACCTGAATTCCTCAACCAGCCACGAAAACCCTCGGTTTCTTTAGTGAAATTCTAAAAGAGCCCATGGTAGCGAGGTGCTGTTGGAGTTTGGAAGCAGGCATGAAGAATGAGATCTGGTCCAGCCAATTTTTTTCTCTTGTTCAAAGGTTGGCAGCACGAAGTAGATCTAGGTGGGTGGCTCCGACGTATGCGACGGTGAATCTCTGTTGAGGTGCAAGCATAGTCCCACATCCGTTTAATATGGAAAATATCACTTCTTTATAAAGAGATAAGGAGGGAAGGAGGGGATAGCAACTCTATTTATGGGACCAATAGGATTTGACCCTGATTAGTCAATATCATACATATGTAGAGCTTGTGGTATACCGATGGGCCCCTACCAATCTCGGCGGTGAATCTCCAATTTGACGTCTATAGCAGAGAGGTGTTGGGCTTGGGTTTAGAGACGGGATGGTGGTTGATGGGTTTGGTATGACGGTGAAGATGATGAAAATGTGGGGTCGGGTGGGTGGCTTTTGTTTGATGGGAAAGATGAAAGAATAATGGATATGTTTGGTGAGATTTTGGGCTTCCATTTCCATTTTATTCTGGAGAAAAGATGTTTTGGGAGAAGAATTTGAAAATAAAATAAAGGTTGTTTGTATTTTGAGATGAGAAAATTTGTACTGTAGCAAGTTAAATCATGTTTAAAAAGTGTTGGAAAAAGGTATTCTGAAAAAAGAATTTGAAAGATAAAGTGATTTTAGTTTGTATTTTAGTGACAACAATTTTCACTGTAGTAGTCAAATCATGTCTGTTAAATAGAGAAATATTTGAATTATTTTTTGGGGAAGTTTTTGAAAATATTCGAGAAAGATAATTTTATTTTTTTGGGAAAATAATGAAAAGAATTTGAAAACCTAAACAAACATGGGTCCGAGAGGGTTGTACTTCTCGGACCATAACCGGCCAATACAAATGCTCCACATAGGATTAGTACGTACCAACTAAAAAATAGTACGCTACATACGTTACAAGTAAAATTACATTAAAGACCTTTTTAATTAAACTGGAAATTTAATTAGAAAATTAATAATTTAAAACTTAATTCATATCAAATGAAAAAAAAAATATTACGATCAAATCTAATTGCTTTCCTTAAACTTTAGACCCACTTACATCAATCTCCTTAATTCATAAACAATTTTTCCTCTAAAAAAAATCATCATCGATTATTTCCTTATTTCTTGCAAAGTTCTCTGAGCAAGAAATCATCATGTGGTTCTTCTTATCGTACGGCGTAGAGAAATGTGAGACAAATCTTTTCTTCCATACATATTGATTTTCCCATGTGTCCTGTAGACTGGATGATTGTTAATCCATTTTTATTTTGTCGGCAATTTGATCATCTGATGGTAATTGTGTTTGTATGATTTTGTAATGTATCTGCTAGAATCTAATTGGATTCTAATAAACAAGGGATGAGTAAAGACTTGTACAACAAGTCCTTATGTACCGTGAAACACAAAAGGGAAATCTCCTTGTTTACTTTAATTTTTTAATTTGTCATTAATTGTTTCTTTTATTTAGGAAACTATCTTATTAATTAAAGAGAGTTATTCTTAACTTAATGACTTTAATAGAAGTCTTGTGAAAGAAGAATTCTTTCTTTCCATATATTTCACACAGACGTGTGAGAATAAAGAGAAGGGATAGTTCATTTTTATTTTATTCTTATATTATCATTAATTGGAATATTATTATTTATATGAGATCTCTCTTGTATTTTAATTATATATTATTAGACAGGTATCTTGTAAATCTTCTATATATTATGTACGTATCTAACCATAATTAGTTTGCTTATACATGAGTCTTTCCCAGGCTATATAAAAAAGAGAAGCGGCGACAGAATACGGCGTGTCTTTTTGGGGAGAAACATATCTCTATTTTCTTTGTTGCAGTTGTGTGCTTTTTGAAGTGAAAAATATTTCTCTTTTCCTTGTTGCTCTTCCGGCGACTTTTTATCGAGATAAGAGTTCAGAGAATTTTTTTTTTTCTTCTCGTTTTTATTGCTCCATTGTGATACATGATTTTCATAGAAAATATATCGGATTCAAGGCTTTATGGTGAAGACACCAAGATTCAAGGATTATCACAAATTTGCTTCTTCTATACAAAAAGAAGATCGGTTCTTCGGGAGAGGGGCCAAACAGATCTCTGGAGGAGATCGATCCGCCAACTGAGGGATTTAGCGTTGAAGGGAGTTCAACCGTGCGGAGCAAGGGACGTGCTGCAAATTGAAGATTTATAATTCAGCGTAGTATACAAGAACGGCGTCAAATTGAAGAGATTTATTCTGTTGCTGCTTCTCTTTTTTATATAGCCTGGGAAAGACTCATGTATAAGCAAACTGATTAAGGTTAGATACTTACTGGAGATGTAGGAGATTTATAAGATACCTATCTAATAATATATTATTAAAATACAAGAGAGATCCAATATAAATAATAATATTCCAATTAATGACAATATAAGAAAAAAAATAAAAAGGAATTATCCCTTCTCTTGATTCCCACACGTCTGTGTGAAATATATGGAAAGAAAGAATTCTTCTTTCACAAGACTTCTTCACAAGTCATTAAGTTAAGAATAACTCTTTTTAATTAATAAGATAGTTTCCTATATAAAACAAACAATTAATGACAAATTAAAGAATTAAAGTAAATAAGGAGACATCCCTTTTGTGTTTCACGGTACATAAGGACTTGTTGCATAAGTCTTTACTCATCCCTTGTTTATTAGAATCCAATTTGATTCTAACAATCTCCCCCTTTGTCATTGATTGATTCTAATCATTTTCTCCCCGTGAGTAAATGCCTGAAAATGAAACAATAGAGGATAGAAGGAAGCAATAAAACCAATGATCATCCTCAACATCAAAGGAACAACTCATCATCATCATCTCTTTCAGCAACAAGAGTGGCATGAACTGCTGTAGCAGTAAGTGCCACAGTCAGAGCAACTGTTCCAACAGTAGTGGCTTCGGCAGGTGGTTCACAAGGGAATCAGCTCCCCTTGCATGTGTTTCTCCCCCTGTAGGTGGTCCTTGGGCAGCTCTTTTCGTACATGACTTCATTCTTCCCCTTTGTTTACATGGCTTGGTAGACTTGGAGGCCGACGTGGTAAATCATCCACGTGATAAAAGACTCAGCAAATAACTTCGGCATTAGCTCCTCCTTTTATATTCTTGTGAATACCTAAACCAATTAATGAAAATAAACACAATATTAAAAAAGTGAAATTCCTTCTATTTTGGAGATACACGTTCAGGTGATTAATATGGAGAGATAACTAAGGAAAATATGTTCCTCATATTAATATACATCTCCATAGAATTCCACATGGTGTTGTGGACTTAGAATCCCATCGAGATTCTAACAGTGTCGACCCTAACATTTCGAGACCTATGAAGTTATATACAACCACAGTTCAACTGATACCAATCACAGTTGAACTGATTTCCATGTGGTTGTACTTATCAATTACACTATTTTGAATATGTAACAAACATTTGACTCATGTTGTAATTATTTTGTGAAGAAGATATTACTTTGGCATTGAAAATATAATGTGTCCTTATTTGCCCGTTTGTCGTTTATAAAACAAATATATTTGTCTTTTCACATAATTATTTTCACGAGTTAATTGCAAATACCTCCCCTGTGTAATCTCTAATTAGCAAATACCCCCTTATCAAAAAAAAAAAAAAAAACTCACCAACACCCCCTTGTGTAACCAAAGTCAATGCATCTAGACCCCTTAAGGCAAATCGTGTCCCTCATTCGCGGACTCTGGGAATTTTTATGTTATTTCTAGGGTGAAATGTCATAGATACCCCAGTATAAAAAAAAATCTGACTGGTTAAATTATAAGTAACTATAACTTATAGGACTAAATTGTAAATTTTAAAATTTCCAAAATTGTAAAATAAGGAACAAAAATTGAAGATTTTTCAGATCATCTTCCTCGTTCCATTCCGCCGCCCACCTCCCAACCAGGAAAAATTCGGCATCGCCGCCGCCTTCTGGCCTGTCTAGCACCACCACCGCTCTCTAGCTCGTCTAGCACCACCGCCACCCACCTACTCCTCAAATTTATCCCCCTCGTCACCGTCGCCTTCTGGCCTGTCTCACACCACTGATACCCACCTACTACTTCAAATTTCTCTCGCTCGTCACCGCCACCGTCTGGCACCACCCAATTCTTAGCGAGAGAAAGTTGTGTATAGGTAAGTCTTTTCTTCTCCTACACATAATCGCCGTCGTCGCCGACTTTGTTCAAATTGCATATATGGGCTGCAATAGGAAGAGTGAAATTGGAGGACAAAGGGTGATCAGGTGGTGGGGCAGCGGCGGCCGGCGTGGGGAGAAGAAGTGTTGAGTTGGGTGGTTGGTGGTGTGGGGTGGGGTGGAGCAGGGAAGAAGACGACTCTTTTTTTGCTGCTCTTATCTTTTTTTCTTTTTTTCTTTTTAATGTAAATTAAAATGTAATAAAAAAAATATAAAACATATAAAATTTAGGGTTAATATGCTAGAGGTCCCTAGTTGGAAACATAATTAGATATGGAATACAAGCCTAATATTTTTTTCTTAACTAAATCCTTTTTACCAAAATAAATATGACCTACATCCTTTACATTTTTTTTATCTCAAATTTGCCCTCAACTTAAATCCATAAAATCTACACGTTTCTCCCAGATCTATTTTTCTTATTTTCTTCCATCTTCTCTCTCGTTCTTCCCCTCTCCTGTTCTCCCTCTCTCGCTCGTTCTCCACCTCTCACGTTCTCCCTCTCTCACGTTCTCCCTTTCTCTTCTTTCTCTCCATCTCTCACGTTCTCCCTCTCTCGTCTCTCTTTCTGTCGATCTCCCTCTCCATCACTTCTCACGCGATGGCGATGGCGCAACTATGGCTGTGGCGTTGGAGGCGGCGTTAAGGGGAGGGTTATGGAGACAAGAGGCGAAGACGGCTATAGAGAGGGTGCGTATATAGAGGCGGTGCGTATTCGGTGGGGGTTGTTATGGCGGCGGCCATGGAGGTCGCGGGTATGGTGGAGATAGTTATGGAGGCGGTTACATGTGGTGGTGGTGGTCGCAATTATGAAGGGGGCTGGTGGTGGCGGCTATGTTGACGGTTTTGCAAATCTAAGTTTTTATTTTTAGCGGCTATGACTATGGTGGTTGTAGATCTAGGGTTTTATTTTTGGATGACTATGGATTTTCGTGGGTGTCTATGGTTGTCTATATGGCTTGTTGGCGGCTAGGGTTCAAAGATGGAGTTAGGATTTTCGTGGTGGAGCGGATCTAGGGTTTGGTGGGGGAAATTCAAGTTTTTTCGATTTAGATGTCTACAGATGCCTATGAGTGTCTATGGGTATCTATGGTGTCTGACGGCTAGGGTTTCTGAAATGAGTTAGGGTTTCAAGATGTCTATGGTCTACTATGGATTACTACGGTTTCTATGGGTTTCTATAGATGTCTACGGCAATTTTTTTTTTTAAATCATAATTTTCAATTTATCTAGAAAAAAAGGGGAATAAAAATAGATTTTATATACTGAAAAAATACGAAAAATGAAAAAAAAAAAAGAAAAAAAAACCATAATTTTTAATTTTATGTAGAAAAAGGGAAAAATAGATTTTTATATAATGAAAAAATATGAAAAAAAAATGTGTTCCACGAAAATTAAAAAAAATGGTAGATGCAAAATAAAAAAATGTCAAATAATACCATAATTCATCATAGTATATTTATAATTTGCTGTAATTTTGAATTTGTAAGTAGATGGGTATTTTTGGAACAAATTTAATAAAGGATCTGAAACAAATTTTAATTAAACTTGTCATTTAGTTCTAATACGGTTTGTCACCAGGGACTTATATCTTAAGACCCCTAAAATTTAATACAACAATATATGTTTAATTCCTGTTTATATTTTATAATTACAAAATTATTAATAAATATTGTTTATAAAATTAAAAATAACTACACACCAAAAAAATAATTAAAAATAATTGTGTAATAAAATTTTGTTTAGTTAAATTAATTTCTGAGTTGAGAAAATATTAAAAAATAAATATGTACAGTATATAGTTTATTAATTGCTGAAAAGTCCCGTAGGGCATTTTTGTCATTTCACTTTTAGTCAATGCCTAAAAACATAGAGGGTGCTGTGAGTTTTGAGTTTGATTACACGAGGAGGCGTTGGTTAGTTTTTTTTTGACAGTGGGGTATTTGCCAATTAGAGATTACATAGGGGAGGTATTTGCAATTAGCTCTTATTCTCACAGTAAAATATATATGCTGATCAACCGCGAAAGAAACAATATGCTAAACACTGTAATCGAATGAATAATTGAGATGTAAATTATAATAAATTCAAAAAAAAGTTTTATTGTAAAGTACCATAATAAAATATACCCAAAAAGTATATTTTTTTCCCTTAGAGATTATAGGCTACTGAAGTGGACAATAAGAGAAGCAAGACGGTAACGGTCAAATAAACTGATGTAGAATCAAAAGACGGTGGGCCAGTAGGTCGAGTCATGGTGGTCGCCTAGGGGTTTCAACATCTGTGGTTGGTGCACAAGCATCCGGCTGAGGAGTTGCCGACGAGGGGGTGATGGGGGTGGTCGCCGATGGATTTGCCCCGCCACCAGCCAATGAGTCTAGTACTGTAACAATTTAATTTCTGCCTGAATTGGCCGAGAGTGCAGATATAGTGGTGAACCTCGGTGCCTTATAAGCTCCTCGAGGATTGATAATAACACTTATCTGATAACACCATAAAATTAATAACACCTCATTTCAAATGAAGTAAAACATAACCAAAGCATAGGGTAATGATACACAACATCAACAAGAAAAAAATTATGAATTAATGAACAAACATGGACCTTTGTAATCTTGTTAGATGATTTCATATTCTTTACATACCATAAAAGATGAAATAAGAGTACATCAGAACATTCAACATGGTATGCAATACCAACGAAAAGATTCGACTAATAATGATTAATAAAGCCTATTCCCCTGTTATTTTCATCGTCCTACAAATGAATGAAACCTCCAACATATACCTGACTAATTCGACATTCCTGGAGCTTTAGCAATAGCCACAAGCTAAGAAAAAACCTCTTTATTTTTAAGAAATTTCTTTGTGTTCTTCATCTTCGTCGGAAGAGTCGCCACCGCCGATCGGCAACACTGCTATCTGCATAAGATTGGCTGGGATGGAGAGAAGTGGTTGCGTTCTTATATGAAGAATTTTGGGGAGTTTTGATTTTATTTTTTCTTGTAATTTTTTAATTGATTATGATTATTGTAATATTTGTTTAATGGATATTTTACATTTTTTGGTTGAGTTTGTAACGTTAATTAGGTAATTTATATAACTGTACAATGTGTGTATGATGGTGTACGATCTATTTTTACGAGGTTCGTACTTTTATTTTAAAAATCCCAGTATCGTACAAGGTCGTACAAAAAAAATCAACGGATGAGATTAACTGATATGCGTTTTCCAAACGTATAATTTACCACAAGTATACAATATCGCATTTTGCAGAACAGTGGTTCCGGATATCGATCCACAGGGACCTTGTAGATTCACATGCCAAGTAGTGTAACTATATTATCTAGCCGATTGTAAATAATTGGAATGGTGACAAACCCTAGTTTAAAAGCATGCAAGATCGTAAACATGCAAGTATAGAATGTACGTAAATAAAATAGCGACAACTCAACACGGGAGGGCTTTGATTTAAAAGGGACTTCTAGGGCCAAATCCACCTATGTATAATCAACAACGATATACAAATCCGTTGTCTAAAGTCACATTCCTATTCGTTAACCCAGACGTTAAAGTACTCTAACCCCAATCTCCAATGTAGTTAGAGTCTACCCACAGGTGCGACGTCTCCGTTCAGAACCTGCTATTAAGAGAGCATTTAGGTCAAGTCCGTAGGGGCTATCCGAAGTGGATCACGTCTCCCTTTCCACACCCCAGGCTATGTTTTCCTAACTTCAAACAAGAAATCCTCTCTCGAGTTCATTCCTATTTAATATCAATCCGAGAGCTGATCAGACAATCAGAAGCATTCAATACAGGAAAAAAACATAAACGAAATCAAAACACCATAAATAGATAACAAAAATGACGATCGAAATCAATATATACAAGGTTTCATTACCCTAGAAGAAAATGTTCTTAGTTCATAACAAACATAATGTAAAAAGAATGTACACAAGAAATGAAGAAAAAAACGTAAAGAAATTGCGTAAGAAAAACCCAAGTCGAAACCCCCATTGATGATTCTCGTGAAGGACTGTCGAAAATCGTAAAAAAATCGAAGTAGCATGAAGAATGAAAGGGCCTTTCTATTTATAGTGAAATGCAAAGTTTCCTCAAGAAGCTTTGCAAAATAACTATCTTTCTCAAAAGTCGTGCCCAGAGCGCGATCTGGGTTGGCTAGATCGCGATCTGGGTCTTCTTGGCCCCAAGATTGGTTTGAAAATTCGGTTTTGCTTTCAAATGGCTTCGACTCGGAAAAAATATCTAATAAAACCTAAAAATAGAAATAAAACAAGAAACACAATAATATATACAAATATAGCCGAACGGTGTAGCAGACGACTCAACTCCAACATAATAACTTTGATATAGCTAGCTAGCCCTTTTAGGTACGTGAATATTTCCTAGCTGTTCTTCGGATACATTTACAATTATTGCTTATGTGAACATTGTAGCTAACTAACCCCAACGTGTTACATAAGGCAAGTATTGTAATTGTATAAATGTTTTATTTTCTGCAATTATGTCCATTTCATTATGTAAATAACCCAATATCGGTTCACTTACAATTAACACATCTTTCACCATCGAGAGATACGACAACGGAGGATATTTATGCTGCCCAATGTCATAACTCATAAACAGAACAAATGACTTGCAAATTTGCATTACAAATAAGATTTTTTCGCCAATTTAATATTTAATAAAGACATGGTACATGGTGTCTAGGAAATTATTAAACCCAATAATTGCAAGGTGGGAGGTGTTTAGGCATTTTGCCCAAGTAATATAAGATACAAACATATGCAGAAAAACGAGGATCAGAAGAGATCGACAATATTGACCCCTTTTTACTTTAAAATGAAATTTTGGATTGATTTGCAGAATAAATAACGTACCAATTGTTTGATGTATTCGTAAGCAAAAACCGAAACTTCGGTTGTTTGTCCAGCAAGAAGGTCAACAGACTTGCAGCTAACTTTAAATCAATGAGGTGGTCTTGTAATATGTTTTCTGCATGTAGAGCTAAAATACCAGAGCAAGTATTTTATGCTAAAACACAACCAGAATAGCCGGGGGAAAAAAAAAAAAAAAGTAATTTTATATCGTGTTACTCGCCAACAAGGTTTCAGTTGAGAAACTCAATCTGAATTCAATCAATGTACGAAATAACATCTGATTAGATGAAACCCTAAATTCCAAACCCATGTTGTGACTCCTATCATCACACATGATGAATTAACAATCAAGTCAAAATTAAATGAATACGTGTAAAATTC
The DNA here is from genome assembly GCF_056151865.1 of Erythranthe guttata. Taxonomy (NCBI): domain Eukaryota; kingdom Viridiplantae; phylum Streptophyta; class Magnoliopsida; order Lamiales; family Phrymaceae; genus Erythranthe; species Erythranthe guttata. Next base: position 5,879,323 of record NC_142541.1, read on the forward strand.
ACGAACATACAGACATAGACCTGAATAAAGTCAAGCTATTACAAAAGCAAACTAACTCCAACAGAAATAAAACAAGCACACAGAAAAAACGGGTCACAACTATATGCAGATTTCAAGAGAAACAAAACACATTCCGTTGTATACCATTGGATATAAAGAAAGCAAGACTTTATCAAAAAGAAAATAATGGCACACACGGTACACGTAGGTAAGGCTTCTTGCAATGAGATGATAAAGGAATAAAGGAATAAAAAGATTTAAAGATAGAGAAAACCAATCAGAAAGCAAAACAAATACAAAATACAGCCTACTCCATAATTCCAAAAAAGCAAAAAGACCGGAAAGTAAGAAAAATCGACGGCAACTAACTTTGTTCGAAACAAATTTAAAAGGAGTTTTTTGCCAGAAAGAGAAACTTTTAAGATTTTCAATCAACGCATAACGATAGAAGTCTTGCTTACTGTTTAAGTTCTTGCATATAGTATACAATGTATTCTATTCTCGTCATCAGATAATGGTAATCAAATCTAATGTTATGCCTCACGTAATTAGCCCACCTCAATCTGCAGCCCCTCCACAAATTTTCAGACCTGAAATATACGACCAACTCAATAAATGTGTAATAACACAAGACAACGTACATATACATATACACACCCAAATTAATCTAGTCCACTTCTAATTCTATTATCTTATTTATTATTAACAATCATGTTAAATGTGGTGTGGCCATTTCGGATAGTACGCGGGGCTTTATGTACTATAATTTCATATATATATATATATATATATATATATATATATATATATATATATATATATATATATATATATAAATCAGCAAGTGTGTGCAAAAGGATAGCAAAATCTGTTTCTTATATTTCCGAAATGATGAGAAAAAAGAGCATTTTGGGTGCACAAAAAGTATAAATTAGGAAAATATTTCTACACACGTAAAATAGTTTGAGTGACTAAAGCAATAAATAGATGCATGAATTCAACTTTTACGAATCTAGTCGATACAAAAAGTTATTCCTATGCAATGCAAATCTAGTAATATTTGTAAATTCTATGACAAGGCTAATTCATTTCTATATTCTAACAAAAAAATAACTTACTTCCACAAATATGAGCACACTTCAACATAGTTTTCCATAATAAAGAAAATGAACATTAAAAGCCATACAAAGAAATGATTAAACGCCAATAAATACATGTGGCCGTTCGTATTTTGCCGTTGCTCTATGTATCTTAGAGCTTTTTGTTTTGACCGGAATGCTCTTGAAACACCCGGTGTGTAATATTTCTGCATAAAAACAAAAACATCAATTCATCATTGACTCTTATTCTATCATGGCCGTCGATAATTTTTTCGATATCATAACTCTTATTCTTTCATGGCTGTTGTGAATCAACTTTTCAGTTCTCATCATTTAATCTAGGCACTGTAATTTAAGTATCAACTGTTTACCATGTAACAATTTATTCAATTTCTTTAAAGTAATAGTCATATTTTAAAACAATTTCAATCTCGTATTGTTTTTTGTGTAATTTTGAGGTATGATATATTTATTTTTAAGAACCAAAAAATATAATTTTCTCTCACAATTTTAGTTTAAATCACTCAAAGACCTCCTATAATGAATTTATGGTAGAGTACCATGTACCGATTATGCCGTACCGAAAGTAACAGTACATCGAACTTTGGCATACCGCAATTTTTGGTAAGGCAATAGTATTAAATTATTCAATACCATAAGATATGATAGGTACCCAGTACAGCGCCAAATATTCGGCAACCGTGCAGAATCCATCCCTAAGTGATACTCATACACATACTCGAGAGAAATACATATTTTATCAAAATGTTTTGGAGTTTTTAAGATTTTGAATGTAGAAAAACTACAGCAATTTATAACAAACTAATAAACATATAACAATTAATATAGCGTAAATTACCTAGTCTTCGTATTCGGTAAATTTTCCAGTCAACGGCCTTTTGTTTACTCGTTTCACCCATCCTTTGGGCATCCATGAGTCGTCATCCACTTCTCTTTTGTTGATTGGCTCCTGCACAAAATGTTAAATAAAATTAAAATTTCAAAAAGTGAAGCCTCCATTCACTATTGACAGGTCATTGTTTCCATGTCCAAATCTCTAATTCTATTCAATTGCCGCAAGCAAGAATTAATTAATTTAATACAACGTAGATAGCAGGATATATACGCGACAAAATGACCCTTGCATGCAAGGATAAAATAGCTACAAGAGAAGGCATACATTTGTTGCACCACCTAATTTTGCTTTTTTCTGCTTCGAAGGTCCACAAGGCATCACAAAACCTTCTCCAACTTGTTCTCGCTCCATGTTCTGTTCCCAAATAAGTTGAAAGTACAAAAGTTGATTAAAACTATGCAAACCCATATACCAAAATCTATGGTAACAGCATGATAAAGTCCATGACACAACAAATAGATAAAAAGATTCCACAAAATTATATATATATATATATATATATATATATATATATATATATATATATATATATATATATATATATATATATATATATATATACATATATATGTATGTATATGTATATGTATATGTGTGTATATATATACACATCTAGATCATCTACTTTACCTCTCGAGGGTGATTTGCTGCAGCAATTCGCAAAACCAGCGAGGGTTGTTGAAGCAGCTGAGGGTTAGGCATAGGGTCTATGCCTTCTCCATCTTGTCTGTGGTCGGAAAAGGATGGAGATATAATTACTTCATATGGCCATAAATTGGCTTGATTACATGTGCGAATAGTAACTTAAGACAACAAATTAACATGTGATTAAAACAATTTTTCAAGATGACACAAACAGTAGAGGTTGGAACTTGGACATCCTAAAAATAAATCAGCAGGTGTGTGCAAAAGGATAGCAAAACTGTTTCTTATATAACCGAAATTATGTGAAAAAAAGAGCATTTTGGGTGCACAAAAAGTATAAATTAGGAAGATATTTCTACACACGTAAAATAGGTAGAAGTAGTAAAGCAATAAATAAATGCATGAATTCTACTTTTACGCATCTAGTCGATACAAGGAAAGTTATTCCTATACAATGTCAATCTAGTAGTATTCTACTTTTATCTGAAGTATTTTTACTGTTGCTCTATGTATTTTAGAGCTTTAACTTTTGACCGGAATGCTCTTGAAAGACCTGGTGCGTAGTATTTCTGCATAAAAACAAAAACATCAATTCATCATTTACTTTCCATGTTGCACATCAATTATATTGATGATATATCGTTAGGTAGCCATTTACTATTTGGTATACCTCTTAGTTTGGAAAGAAATTAATTCCTTTCAGTGGAACCTCATTAGACTAGCTATACCTACTAAAACAAGGAGACTTGGAAAAAATAAAACAAGACAAAACAACGAAAAGTGAAGGCTAAGAGATTATGCAATGCTGCCATCGCTATAATATACCAGCCACAAATAACCGAAAAATAACCAAAAGAATGGGTACCATAATATTCGGTACGGAATTACTACCGTACCTCTATCATACAGTACGATAGTGGTATTGTATTTTCAATACCACGGTAATACTGTACCATACCATAATTCATATATTTTTATGGGGTTTTTGTGCATAAGTCATCAACCAAGCATCTTCGTTATTCTAGGTTTAGGGGTTATATCTCTTTCACTAATAAGTCCATCCCCTTAAAATTTATTCTAAATAGAGGAAACATTCATGTATATGCCAATATTACCCTCAACCCTTTATACCCAATTCTTAATTGTAACCCCAATTTAATCAATTTTGACCACGAAAATTGAATTTTGACTTTTTTTTGGAGCATACTTTAATATGCTCCAATTTCATCCTAAATTAAATTTAATCTCAATTTGACCCCAAATTTCAAAAATTATTCAATTTTGACCCAAAACTTTCTTTTTTCAAAAAAAAACATTTTGCAACAAAAAAAAAAAGAATTTGCCGCCAGTCTCCGGCGTTGACTTTTCAATTTTTTTTTCTTTCTTTCTTTCGGATTTTTTGGCCGGTTTCCGGCGTTGACCAGCGGTCTCCGGCCATGACGTTTTTTAGTGTTTTTTTTAAGTTTTTTTTTTGTTTGTTTTTTTACGTCCTCCGCTAAACGTTGACCGTAATTGTGCTGTCACTAACAGTAAATTAACTTAATTATACTGTAATGACAGTTAAGTAACTTAATTGTACTGTCGTTGACAATACATTTATGTAATTGTGTTGCCGTTAGTAAATTAATGTAATATTATTATTTTTTTATTTTTTGTTGTTTTTTTTATTTTGTTTGATTTGTTGACAAGTCAATGTAATTATATTACTGTCGTTGACAGTAAAATAACTGCAAACACAATAATATTACTCTCAACAACATCAATATTATTTTTTTTTAGGTTTTTTTTTTGTTTGAGTTATTCACGGAGTAACGTAATAATATTACTGTCTATTATTGTAATATTACTGTAAACACAATAATATTACTGTGGTTGACGGTAATATTACTGTTGTTATAGTAATAATGTTGTCAACCATATGAATATTATTATTTTGTTTGGATTTTTGGTTTGTTTGAGTTATTCACGGAGTAACGTAGTAATATAACTGTCTATTTTTGTAATATTACTGTGGTTGACGGTAATACTACTGTTGTAGTAATATTACTGTCACTCACAGTAATATTAATTCTTTTGGTTTTTTATTATTTTTACATTTTTTGAAAGGTCAACATAGTAATATTACTCTATTACACAATAATAATGAGTTTGTTGTGTTAATATTACTGTGCTAGAGATTATTATAGCAATATTACTGTGTTAAACTATAGTTTAGTTAATTTTATTGTGTTTAACAGTAATATAGTTAATATTACTGTCAATCACAATAATATTGTTGTTTAAACGAAAAAAAAGTTACAAAAAGAAAGAAAAGAAGAAAAAAAAAAAGAAAGAAAGAAAATTCAAAAAAGTCAACGCCGAAAACCGGCGAAAAAATCCGGAAGAAAAAAAAATATATTTGAAAAGTAAGCCGGAATCCGGCGGGAAAAAAAAAGTTTTTGAAAAAACAAAAAATTTTGAAAAAAAAAAGTTTTGGGTCAAAATTGAATAATTTGTGAAATTTGGGGTCAAGTTGAGGTTAAATTAAGTTAACGATGAAATTGTAGCATATTAAAGTATGAGGGGTTATTTTAGTCTTTTACAAAAATCTGGACTACGTGTTGACTTATTGGTAAATGAGTTTTTTGTCTGGATCTCTTTATGAATAAGAACCCATTGATGGGCTTATTTGCAATGACCCCTATTTTTATTTAGGGTAAATTCCACTTTACCCCCTCGTACTCTACCCGAGAACCACTTTACCTCCTCGTTGGGATTTGTTATAGTGATCCCCTTTGCAATGACCCCTATCTTTTATTTATTTAACATACATTTTGCTTTCTATTAATTAATAATTAATATATATTACATCATGTGCATAGACTTAAACTAGATCACTATTGAAAAGTCAAATGTAAAATATCATTTGACTTTTCAATTGTGATCTAGTTTAAGTCTATGAACATGATGTAATATATATTAATTATTAATTAATAGAAAGCAAAATGTATGTTAAATAAATAAAAAATAGGGGTCATTGCAAACGGGATCACTATAACAAATCCCAACTTTTGCTTAGTTGAATACCAAAAAAATAAAAAATAAATAATTAATAGTAAATTACTTTAATACCCTTAATGAAAATTAAAACCAAAAAAATATTACAAATATTGTTTTTCTTTCTTCAATACTAAATAATCAAAACCCATCAAAACCCTTACCCTCCTCACTCACAAACCCCTCACCTCCTCCACCTCCTTCTTCTCCCTCCCCCAAAAATCCTCTTAAAAAACCACAAAACTAAAGAAATCAAAACCTTATACAACTTGCAAAATGGCGTCAAATGACAATAGAATGGTAGTTTACGAGCAAGGAAAACCCATTAAACTATGTATCCATCTATTTTTTGAGCTAAAACGTTGATTTTGATTTTATTTTATTTTTTAAAATCCGCCAATAAATTTCGACACATACAGGTCGAAATTGTGCTTATTTTTTGACATGTATGTGTCGAAACACATAATAATAGATATTTTATCTTTTCGACGGGTAACTGTCGAATTTATCCTCATTTTCGACGCTTAAGTGTCGAAAATAGTGGTGAAATTCGACAGTTACCCGTCGAAAACATATAATATCAATTATTATATAAGTCATATTTCGACACTTAAGTGTCGAATTTGTCCCATATTTTCGACAGTTAAGTGTCGAATTTGTCCATTATTTTCGACACTTCAGTGTCGAAAATAGGGGACGAATTCGACACGTAAGTGTCATTTTTTTCCTGTCGCAAATTTACTTGTCTAATCTTTTCTCCACTTTTGTGTAGATCGATTGCACCCATTCATTTACCACGTAAGAAAAATTCCCAACAAAAGAAGCTTTATTGGCATCGGTTCGTGGAAGTATACTGTTTGATTTTTTTTTATGTTTTTAATAATTTGCAATTTTTTTTTTGTGAAGTTAACCCCAAATCTATTTCAATGTAACATAAACAATATATTCTAAGTGTTTTTTGACAAAAAACAAATAAAAATTGCAAATTATCAAAAAAATAAAAATTGCAAATTATCAAAAAATCCTCTCAAGATTTCTTCTTGGTCGTTGTCTTTTTCTTGGTCGTGATTGCCTTTCCCTTGCCCTTATCGGATAATTCCTTCCTCTTCTTACGCTTCAAGACAGTCGGGGGTATACGAGGTTCACGTGGTTCTTCCACTGCAAAATAACACACAAATAAATAAATATACATAATATAAAAACAAACCAATACAAATAGGAAAGAAAAATAAAATTAATACAATAAGAATTCGACAGCAACCTGTCGAAAGTTGTAGCAAAAATCGACAGCTAGCTGTCGATTTTTCCAACAATTTTGACAGATTGCTGTCAATTTAACAAAAGTTCAAAAATCGACAACAAGGTGTCAATTTTTGCATAATTTTCGACAGCAATCTGTTGAAAATTTTGCCAAAATCGACACTTTCAGGTCAATTTTTGTGAAACGAAGAACAACCCATGACATCTCAAATCAATGCTCAAATCGACTGAAATTAGATGCACCCATTGCTAATTAACGATCATTCCTACCTAAAACAATCAAATCCTAATTACCCATATCAAACAATCAAATCCTAACTCAATATTAATGAAAAAAAATTCAAAACCAAATATTACTTGTGATAACGAAGGCGGCGGCGGCTTGATAACGATGGAGGATTCGGCGGCGGCGGCGGCGGTGTTCGGCAGTGAGCGACGGTGGAAGGGAGGAGTGACGCGGGTGGGTGAGTTGAAAGGGTTTTTTTTCTTTTATTTGGTTTTAAATAGGTAGTTTCAAAAAGTTTTTGATATAATTGATATTTGTATGAAAGGGTATTTTTGTACTTTTCATTTCATTTTGGTATTAAAGTAAGAAAAAACTTATAAATATGTACTCAATTGTGGTTTAAATTTGGTAGTATTGAACTAAGCAAAAGTTCGGATTTGTTATAGTGATCCCCCATTGCAAATAAGCCCATCAATATATATATATATATATATATATATATATATATATATATATATATATATATATATATATATATATATATATATGTGTGTGTGTGTGTGTGTGTATATATATATATATATAGTTGTAGAGTTCATCATTTGTACCAACTTATTCTATAACTCTTATTCTATCATGGCTGTTGTGAATCAACTTTTCACTTCTCATCATTTAATCTAGTTACTGTAATTTAAGTATCAACATTTTACCATGTTACAATTTATTTGATTTATTTAAAGTAGTAGTCATATTCTAAAACAGTTTCAATCTCGTATTGTTTTCTTGTGTAATTTTGAGGTTTGATATATTTATTTTGAGGAGAAAATAATGTAATATATGACGACAGATTCCAGGTGCTACCGAGAAGACAAAACGTTCAAGCAAAACAAACTTGTTTGGACAAATGGAAAATCCTAATTCTAAGCTATCACAAATCAATGGAAGTCCTTAAAACAACCAAAGCAAATGATAAAAAGGAGCCTATCGAAGATGAATCTGCAGCCACTAAGATGAAAGCGTGAAAAAACTCCAGGTGAAGTTTGAAAAGAACTTTTGCCATATGGTATCAATAGCTAACTTAAACATGAACTTGAAGTATCTGTTTATCATGCTTAGGTGACAAGATATGATGCCTCATGTCACGTTGGTTGAGGAAAATGCACGGATACTTTTACTGAAAAGATCCCTCGATATTTGAATTCACCAGTTAATGAAGCACAATAAGTATTTTTTGTAGCAAACAAGAAAGATTAAATTATGAGTGTTTGTTCCCCTTTAAATTGCCAATTATTTTATTTAGTTTTTTGTGCAGGATTCAGATCATGCAAGCAGCATGTGATCTAATTTCCTTACACGTATTGTTTTAACTATGGCTATCAAATTTTATGGTATATGATAAAACAAAGTCATATCTCGTGTTGAACTGTAAAATCATAACATTATCATTTTTAGTTCAATTCATCATCGAAGGCTTTAACCTCCATAAAAACCTTTTTTTTTTTTTTTTTTTTTTTTGTCAAGTTTGCTAAATGGCCAAAACCTGGCTATGGGCTGGCTTCAAAACTTGCACTCTTGGAGATTAATAGGTATATATCCTCTTTTTGGGGAAAATTACAGTTTATGTCCCTAAACTTTACCATTAAAACGATTTATGTCCTCAAACATTTCAATCCACGAAATATGTCCTCAAACTTGCCACTTTTGATCACTTTATGTTTTGTCGTTAACGTCGGCAGGTAACTTCGATGGAAATAGCACACGTGGCTCACGTGACGTCTATGTGGCCGTTAAATGTGACATGGAATAATATATTGAATATTAAATGTTGACGTGGTACAAGAATATACTAATTTCCTCTAACTCACTCTCCCAAATCCCAAATCACGTTTCATTTCCATTCCCAAATTTTCAATCCAATCTGCATTCTTGCTCGAACCCATACTAAAATGGAACTCATAAACCCATAAAAAATCCAAACATTCTCACATTTGAAGATTTTTTCCCTTCTACAAGAACAACAGATTCACGTGAAAACACATGCCTGGAATCGAGAGGAAGAAGGTAAACGCGACTCCTCTTCTGGTTCTGGAAAAGATTTTAGAGGAAGCTTTAATTCTTCTCCCAACTCCGTCTCTAGAACGTTGGGGTCGTGTGATTCTTCGCCTGCTGATGCTTGTCCCCCTTGTGGTCTTGATGAAGCGAGCACAAGGATGGTGAAGATGGCACAAATTCTACCCAAGTCAGCAGTTTCAGAACCTGCCCAGAAGGTGTTCGACAACATGTCTGAACCAATTCCGGAAAAAACAAAAATGCAGCACCTGTCGAAGCTGCATATAATTCTTTTTTCGCCAAGAATAGAGTGCCCAAGAACGGATTCCAGCTCCCCGACTTCCCCAACGAAGTGGAAGAAGACATAAAATTTTTCAGCACGAAGATGAAAGTAAAATCAAGGAAACATTTGGCATTTGTTTATTGGGCTATTTTGCTGGTAAAACACCACGAAAAATGGCCATGGATATTCTGCTATTTTTTTAATTTCACCTCAATTTAAGGATTCAAAATGGGGTTTTAGGGATTGGATTTACGGGTTCATTGGGGATACGGAGAATCAGGGATTTTAGAATATAAATGGGGGACGAGAATGACGTGTCGCTCCACATCACGTTTCGTCGACCAAGTAGGGACTGGGTGTTGTACACCTCGACATTTAACGGCCACATAGACGTCATGTCAGCCACGCGTGCTATTTCCGTCGAAGTTAGCTGCCGACGTTAACGGCAGAACATAAAGTGATCAAAAGTGGCAAGTTTGAGGGCATATTTAGTGGATTGAAATGTTTGAGGACATAAATCGTTTTAGTGGTAAAGTTTATGGACATAAACTGTAATTTTCCCCCTCTTTTTGTCTTCAAAATAAATGTGATTGACAACATTCAATAGAAAACTTCTGATGAGGATCTTGAAAGCGGGTACGTTTCGTCGAATTTCTCCATCTTAGAGATTAACCCCAACAACAGAATGAACTGGTCCAATGGACTTGAGACGGCGGTGGGAATGTCGCAACTTTTGAATTCACCGGTGTGTTTGGGGGGGGGGGGGGGGTGGGTGGGGGAAAGATTTGTTTTATTTTATTTTGATGCTTGTAGTATATAGAAACAAAAGGGAAAAACTATAACGTCGAAGTCGTGAGCTCCATAATTTATAATTTCTTGTGTGCTATTTTTTTTATCTTTTGTCACCATTGAAATTCATGCTTCATACTTTTTATTTTCTATGTTCTCTGTTCAAAAGTTTTACTCATAGGAGAAGTTGTACAGAGTAAAATGTCTATTTACTAACATAATGCTATTATTGAATGAGATTGCAACTCGAATTTAATTTAATTTAGACGAAATTCTACGAATAAAGTGATATTAAGGATAAATAAACAATATAGGTAAAAAGAAGAGGTTAATGTGCATTTTAACGTGCCTCACACGTGACTTTTTCGTCCTAACTAACGGCAATTTAAAACGGTGGAAGAAAATTGTAAAAAAACTGGTTATCTGAGGACCGATTGCGTGCTAGAAAAAGTTTAAGGGCCAAAATTGAAAATGGTGTATAATATACGGACGGGAGTTGTAATTATCCCCTTCCAAACCCTAATCCTATTAATCATTTCTCTTTTTTCCCGTCTCACCCACTTCTCTCTTGTCTTTTTTTTTCTATGTTTTCTCTTCTTCCTTTTTTTTTTTCCAAATCCTTATTCTCTCTCACAGAAGCAGGTTGTCGAACAAAGAATCGTCGGCGCCCCCTACCTTCTATGCCCTCATGGCGGCACTCCACGAGGCCTGAACCACCACGATGCTGCTGTCGTGAGCAACAGCAGCCCCTTCTCGCCATGAGAATTGTCGTCCGTGAAGAATGAGATCAGTCTCCATGCGGGTGGAAATTAGATGGTGTCTTTGTGGTGGCGATGGTGGGGATGGTGATGGTGTGGTGTGACGACGGTATGGTGATAATGGAGAGACATATCTAGAGTTTTTTGTTAGATCCGGCGCGGGCGGAGAAAGTCGCGCAAGCTAGACCCCTAATCGACTATGTTAAGTTTTAATCAACTATGCTTAGTAGTGGATTAAGGTTTAATCGACTATGATCAGTAGTCGATTAAAATTAATCATTACGGTTTTTTAATTCATTTTAGAACTTTTGGTTGTTGATTCCTGATTTTGCCACGTGTAGTCGGACTTGGGGCATTTCGGCAGTGTGTTTTTGTTCTGTCATTGCCAATCCATCATCCAATTTCTATAAATCAATACAATTTTTGTATAGTTGTTGTTTTGTAAAAAAAAGTTGATTTATATTTTCTTTTTTGTAGTTGTTTTTGTTATTTGTTTCGGTTGGTTATTGTTTGGATTCTTTTGCTGAATCGTGTTGGTTTTTATTGAATATATTATGGTTTTTGTTGTTGTTACTTTTAGTAGTTAATTTCATTATTCAACCACAATTTTAGTTGTGAGTTCATTAATCAACTATTCCTTAGTCGATTGATTCTTGACGGAGAAAAAGTATAAAAAAATTAAAAAATTTAAAAAAAAGTTATTTTTAATAAATGAAAAAAGAAAAATTAAAAGCAAAAATTAATTAAAAAAAGGGGAAAACAAAAATGGGGATGTGTGTGGTTGGAAAAAAGAAAGTGGATTATTGAGGAATGGAAATAAGCCTGGGTTTACATCAAAGACTGAAATATGGGTTTACATCAAAGACAAATCCCTATTAATGAATGTTTTTGGACGTTCTCAAAGCGCCCCATTTAATAAAGGCAAAAATCAGCCCTTTGTAATTTGGAATTACCGAAAAATCCTCATGTTAAATAAATCAACAAGGACCCTCTAATGAAAATCAGTCAAATCAAAATAGGTCCTTGACAGCTTATCGTGGACACCGCGCGCAGAGTGGGCTACCGGGGGTGACTTTTTGACCTGAAAGACCGAAATACCATTTAAATTATAATTTTAAAAAATCACAGATTCAACCCAAAATGATGTTTTTGAAATTTTCAATTCAATTTTTCAGAAGCGCCCTCTCTCTAAATTAACTCAAAGTTGGAACATCAATCTCAATTTTTAATTCAATCCTTAACACAACATCTTCTCCTCATTGTAAAATGTCTATCTTGACCTCATCGAAAAATGTCAATCTCGATTTCTATTTCCAAAACGGCTGGGGTCACCTCTGACCAAAACCCGAATTCCTCAACCAGCCACGAAAACCCTCGGTTTCTTTAGTGAAATTCCAAAAGAACCCATGGCAGCGAGGCGCCGTTGGAGTTTTGAAGCAGGCATGAAGAAGGAGATCTGGTCCAGCCAATTTTTTTCTCTTGTTCAAAGGTTGGCAGCACGAAGTAGATCTAGGTGGGTAGCTCCGACATATGCGACGGTGAATCTCTGCAGAGGTGCAAGCATAGTCCCACATCCGTTTAATATGGGAAATATCACTTGTTTATAAGGAGATAAGGAGGGGAGGAGGGGATAGCAACTCTATTTATGTGACCTTTTGGAAAAAAACCCAAGAGCAAAACCAATAGGATTTGGCCGAGATTAGACAATATCATATATATGTAGAGCTTGTGGTATACCGATGGGCCCCTAGCAATCTCGGCGGTGAATCTCCAATTTGAGGTCTATAACAGAGAGGTGTTGGGCTTGTGTTTAGAGACGGAATGGTGGTTGATGGGTTTGGTATGAATGTGAAGATGATGAAAATGTGGGGTCGGGAGGGTGGCTTTTGTTTGACATGAAAGATGAAAGAATAATGGATATGTTTGGTGAGCTTTTGGGCTTCCATTTCCATTTTATTCTGGAGAAAATATGTTTTGGGAGAAGAATTTGAAAATAAAATAAAGGTTGTTTGTATTTTGAGATGAGACAATTTGTACTGTAGCAAGTTAAATCATGTTTAAAATGTGTTGGAAAAAGGTATTTTAAAAGAAAAATTTGAAAGATAAAGTGATTTTAGTTTGTATTTTAGTGAAAATAATTTTCACTTTAGCAGTCAAATCATGTCTGTTATATAGAGAAATATTTGAATTATTTTTTGGGGAAGTTTTTTAAAATATTTGATAAAGATACTTTTATTTTGGGAAAATAATGAAAAGAATTTGAAAACCTAAACAAACATGGCGTTGTCTATGGTCCGAAAGGGTTGTACTTCTCGGACCATAACCGGCCAATATAAATGCTCCACATAGGATTAGTACGTACCCACTAAAAAATAGTACGATACATACGTTACAAGTAAAATTATATTAAACACCTTTTTTATTAAATTGGAAATTTAATTAGAAAATTAATAATTTAAAACTTAATTCATATCAAATGAAAAAAAAAAATATTACGATCAAATCTAATAGCTTTCCTTAAACTTTAGACCCACTTACATTAATCTCCTTAATTCATAAACAATTTTTCCTCTAAAAAAAATCATCAGCGATTTTTTCCTTCTTTCTTGTAAAGTTCTCTGAGCAAGAAATCACCATGTGGTTCTTCTTAGCGTACGACGTAGAGAAATGTGAGACAAATCTATTCGTCCATACATATTGATTTTCCCATGTAACCTGTAGAACTGGATGATTGACGTGTCAACCTTGGAAGAATTAAAGGAGTGCTATGAAAGGATGTACGAAAAATTTCTTCAGGTATGCGAGTCGAATAAATTCTTAGAAAAGGAGAAGCTTGTCCTAATTGAGGAAAAAAAAGTGTTGAAGGTAAGAATTTCTACTCTTGAACAAAATGCTATTTCTACTAGTAGAGAAACAGATAGGTTGGAGGTTAAATTTGCTCAAACTACTGGTAGGGTAACTTTGAATGCAATTTTGAACAAAAACCAGCCGAACTATGGTCTTTTAGGTATAGGGGGTAATCAACTATCTAATGATGCATTGAAACAGAAAGAGGATCCAAAAAGAAAAATCAATTTTGTTAAACAATCCAGTGTTTCATAAACTGTTGCGACAGTTACATCAACACAATCATCTCAACGAAAAGTTTTTGTCCATTCCTGTCATTTTTTGTCATGTTCCTGGTCATATGTGTTTTAAGTACTTGAAAATGGTTAAAAGATTAATGGCCCGCTCACCACTTTCCGCTAAAATTGATCACACTTTTGTGACGTCTCAAAAACCCAAGATAAAGGTTGATTTAGTGAATAAAACTCAACAAAAAATCTAGGTAAAGAAGTCTGATCTTAATTGTTTATCTGCCATTACTTCTTTAAAATCATGTGATGATAGTACTAACTATTCCAACTGTTCTGGTGACAAAGCTAGTTTGGGGAATAAAAAACTTGGTAATCTGAATTGTGATAATCTGTATGCGGAAAATGAGTTTATGAATCCAATTCAACATTCGAGAACTAAGCTTACTGATATTTGTCATTGTTTCATAAGGGGCTTGGTCGAAAAGGGGGTTGTCTAAATTGATTATGCTGGAACGGAGAATGAATTAACTGATGCTTTTGCAAAAACCCTTGATGCACAGAGATTTGATTCCTTGCGAAAATCGCTCGGAATTTATATTGTTTAATCTGATGCAGTTGCATGAACTGTTGCAACAGTCTGTGTGTCCAGACTTGCAACTTACTTATTTCTCTTAATAGTCTTGTCATGGTTGGATGTTTTTATAGGGAAAAGCTGCCTCTTTTAATGAGTGAAAGCTACTCTTGAACTACTGTTACTAATATATATATCTACAACCATTTGGTCAGTGAATAGTTCGAAGCTTTTTTGAGTCAAGTCAGTAAATCACGTGGCCTAAAGCTCGCTACAAGGCTCAATTAGAAAGCGCAGGGGACTAAACATTGCACGGCCAATATAAATTATATATATGATCAGTGAATAGTTCGAAGCCTAGTTAAGTCGAGCCAGTGAACCACTTGACCGAACACTCACTACAAGGCTCAATTAGAAAGCCTAGGGGACTACACATTGCACGACTACTATAATCTCGTACCTTTTACTTGCTCTATTTTCAATGGGAAAAAGCTACCATTAGACGTGTGTGTACGCTACCTAATAAGAGTATGTTTGTGTTTGACATGGGATTATTAAGTTTATTGGTTGCATTGGCTGTCGGATTTTTGGGAATTGCGCTTATCGTGAATGTGAAGATAAATCCCATATGTTTTGTTTGTCCAAGCAATATCCTATTCACATATGTCCCTTCACTCATGTTTATATTTCATGTTTACCTCTTGTCTTGCATTAGGCATTTAAAAAAAATAAAAAAAAATAAAAAACGGACGGGATTTTTGTTTATGTGTCGGTTTTAAGTTTTTGTTGGATCCGGATCTATTGAGCTTACTCCTCACATTTCCACGTTTCATATGAAGTTTGGCAAAGTCTGTAGTATTTTTTATTTAATGTTGGATTTGATATCACTATCCTTTGATTTTCGCATTGTAATTATCGTGTGGTATTGAGTTTATGAGTTTGTGATTTTGTGTGCACGTTATGTATGGTGACTCTTCTCATATGCTTTCTAGATTCTCTCGTCGTTTGATCTTTTTGTTAAGTGTTTGAGCAGATTGCTTGACACATCGAGATCAGTAGTCCATGTTGATTTATCTATGTATGGTGATTGCCCAGAAAGAGGGAGAAAAGAACAGCTACGCTGGCATGAACACAAGGGGAGTTCCGACAACTGTTGCTACAGTGCATCAGACAGTTGCTGGAACAGTGCAGGAATGCAGGGGGAGTTCAGACAACTGTTGAGACAGTGCATCAGACAGTTGTTGAAATTGTGCAGAAATACAGGACAAATAATGAGCATTGTGAAGAGAAGTTGTTTCTGCTACTGCTCTGATACTAATTGTTAAAATTTATTTCGTACAAATTAAATTATTTCTGTTAGATTCAGTTTTTCGTCACTGTTGCGTGAAGTGTTGCAACAGTTCGTGAAACAGTTCATAAAAACATAAATAAACGAGACACAAATTTAATGTGGTACGGAATCAATTGTATCCTACATCCACGGGAACCTGCAAAAAAATTTACTAATTTTTAGTTTTACGAATACAATAGTAGGACTTAATAGAAATACAAAGACTCCCTCTTTGTTGACGCCATTCTTGTATACTACGCTGAATTATAAATCTTCAATTTGTAGCACGTCCCTTGCTCCGCACGGTTGAACTCCCTTCAACGCCGAATCCCTCAGTCGGCAGATCGATCTCCTCCCGAAATCTGTTTAAGCCCCTCTCCAGAAGAGCCGATCTTCTTTTTGTATAGAAGAAGCAAACTTGTGATAATCCTTTAATCTTGGTGTCTTCACCACAAAGCCTTGAAGCCGATATATTTTCTATGAAAATCACGTATCACAATGGAGCAATAAAAATGAGAAGAAAAAAATATTTTCTCTGAACACTTCTCACGATAAAAAGTCGCCGGAAGAGCAACAAGGAAAAGAGAAAAAATTTTCTCTCCAAAAAGCACACAACAACAACAAAGAAAAGAGAGATTTGTTTCTCTCCAAAAAGACATGCCATATTCTGTTGCTGCTTCTCTTTTTTATATAGTCTGGGAAAGAGTCATGTATAAGCAAACTGATTAAGGTTAGATACTTACAAGAGATGTAGCAGATTTATAAGATACCTATCTAATAATATATTATGAAAATACAAGATAGATCCCATATAAATAATAATATTCCAATTAATGACAATATAAGAAAAAAAATAAAAAGGAATTATCCCTTCTCTTGATTCCCACACCTCTGTGTGAAATATATGGAAAGAAAGAATTCTTCTTTCATATATAAAACAAACAATTAATGACAAATTAAAGAATTAAAGTAAACAAGGAGACTTTCCTTTTGTGTTTCACGGTACATAAGGACTTGTTGCACAAGTCTTTACTCATCCCTTGTTTATTAGAATCCAATTAGATTCTAACAATCTCCCCATTTGTCATTG
This sequence comes from Erythranthe guttata, assembly GCF_056151865.1. Lineage (NCBI taxonomy): Eukaryota > Viridiplantae > Streptophyta > Magnoliopsida > Lamiales > Phrymaceae > Erythranthe > Erythranthe guttata. The sequence goes on from NC_142541.1 coordinate 5,896,453, forward strand.
ATTGATTCTAATCATTTTCTCCCCGTAAAATGCCTGAAAATTAAACAATAAAGGAATAGAAGGAAGCAATAAAACCAATGATCATCCTCAACATCAAAGGAAAAACTCATCATCATCATCTCTTTCAGCAACAAGAGTGGCATGAACTGCTGTAGCAGTAAGAGCCAAAGTTAAAGCAACTGTTCCAACAGTAGTAGCTTCGGCAGGTGGTTCACAACGAAGTCAGCTCCCCCTGCATGTGTTTCTCCCCTGTAGGTGGTCCTTGGGCAGCTCATTTTGTACATGACTTCATTCTTCCCCTTTGTTTACTTGCCTTGGTAGACTTGGAGGCCGACGTGGTAAATCATCCACATGATAAAAGACTCATCAAATAACTTCGGTATTAGCTCCTTCTTTTATATTCTTGTGAAGACCTAAACAAAATTAATGACAATAAACACAATATTAAAAAGGTGAAATTCCTTCTATTTTGGAGATACACGTTCAGGTGATGAGAGATAATTTATTTCTTCTCAAATTATCTAATGAAATAACTAAGGAAAATATGTTCCTCATATTAATACACATCTCCATAGAATTCCACATGGTGTTGTGGACTTAGAATCCCATCGAGATTCTAACAGTATCGACACCCTAACATTTCGAGATCTATGAAGTTATATACAACCACAGTTCAACTGATACCAGTCACAGTTGAACTGATTTCCGTGTGGTTGTTTTTGTTGCATTATATTTTATCACGTCACGTTTCGTCTTCGTAATTTGAAAGTAAACTTATCAATTACACTATTTTGAATATATAACAAACATTTGACTCATGATGTAATTACTGTGTGAAGAAGATATTACTTTGGCAATGAAATTATAATGTGTCCTTATTTGCCCGTTGTAGTTTATTAGTGAAAGAGATAAAACCCCTAAACCCCATAATAAAGATGCTTGGTTGGGGACTTATGCACAAAAACCCCATAACAATATATGAATTATGGTATGGTATAGTGTTACCGTGGTATTTAAAATACAATACCACTATCGTACTGTATGATAGCAGTACGGTAGTAATTCCGTACCGAATATTGTGGTAACCATTATTTTGGTTATTTTTCGGTAATTTGTGGCTGGTATATCATAACGATGGCAGCATTGCATAATCTCTTAGCCTTCACTTTTCGTTGTTTTTGTCTTGTTTTTGTGGGTTGTGGATCTAGAAAGAAGGTGGGGCTGCAACAAAGGGTGATCTGGTGGTGGGGCAGCGGCGACCGGCATGGGGAGAAGAAGTGTTGAGTTGGGTGGTTGGTGGTGTGGGGTGGGGTGGAGCAGGGAAGAAGACGACTCTTTTTTTGCTGCTCCTTTCTTTTTCTTTTTTTCTTTTTAATGTAAATTAAAATGTAATAAAAAATATAAAACATATAAAATCTAAATAAAATTACAAAATTATTAATATTTATTGTTTATAAAATAACTACACATCAAAAAAATAATTAAAAATAATTGTGTAATAAAATTTTGTTTAATTTAATTAATTTCAGAGTTGAGAAAATATTAAAAAATAAATATGTACAGTATATATTTTATTAATTGCTGAAAAATCCCGTAGGGCATTTTTGTCATTTCACTTTTAGTCAATGCCTAAAGACATAGATGGTGCTGTGAGTTTTGAGTTTGATTACACAAGGGGCGTTGGGGAGTTTTTTTTTACAGTGGGGTATTTGCCAATTAGAGATTACACAAGGGAGGTATTTGCAATTAGCTCTTTTTCTCACAGTAAAATATATATATTGATCAACCGTGACAGAAACAATATGCTAAACACTAGAATAGAATACAAAATTGAGATGTAAATTATAATAAATTCAAACAAAGTTTATTGTAAAGTACCATAATAAAATATACCCAAATAGTATATTTTTTTCCTTTGGAGATTAAAGGCTACTTAAGTGGACAATAAGAGAAGCAAGACGGTAACGGTCAAATAAACTGATGTAGAATCAGAAGGCGGTGGGCCAGTAGGTGGAGTCATGGTGGTCGCCTAGGGGTTTCAACATCTGTGGTTGGTGCACAAGCATCCGGCTGAGGAGCTGCCGACGAGGGGGTGATGGGGGTGGTCGCCGATGGATTTGCTCCGCCACCAGCCAACGAGTCTAGTACAGTTACAATTTAATTTCTGCCTGAATTGGCCGAGAGTGCAGATATAGTGGTTGTCCTCGGTGCCTTATAAGTTCCTCGAGGATTGATAATGGCATTTATCTGATAACACCATAAAATTAATAACACCTCATTTCAAATGAAATAAATCATAACCAAAGCATAGGGTAATGATACACAACATCAACAAGAAAACATTTATGAATTAATGAACAAACATGGACCTTTGTAATGTTGTTAGATGATTTCATATTCTTATCATACCATAAAAGATGAAATAAGAGTACATCAGAACATCCAACATGATATACAATACCAACGAAAAGATTCGACTAATAATGATTAATAAAGCCTATTCCCCTGTTATTTTCATCGAACTACAAATGAATGAAACCTCCAAAATATACCTGACTAATTCGACATTCCTGGAGCTTTAGCAATAGCCACAAGCTAAGAAAAAACTTCTTTATTTTTAAGAAATTTCTTTGTGTTCTTCATCTTCGTCGGAAGAGTTGCCGCCGCCGACCGGCAACACCGTTATCTGCATAAGATCGGCTGGGATGGAGAGAAGTGGTTGCGTTCTTATATGAAGAATTTGGGGAGTTTTGATTTTATTTTTTCTTGTAATTTTGTTAATTGATTATGATTACTGTAATATTTGTTTAATGGATATTTTACATTTTTTGGTTGAGTTTGTAACGTTAATTAGGTATTTTATATAACTGTACAATGTGTGTATGATGGTGTATGATCTGTTTTTACTAGGTTCGTACTTTTATTTTAAAAATCCGAGTATCGTACTAGGTCGTACAAACCAAATCAACGGATGAGATTAAATGATACGCGTTTTCCTCACGTATAATTTACCGCAAGTATACAATATCGCATTTTGCAGAACAGTGGTTCTGGATATCGATCCACAGGGACCTTGTAGATTCAGATGCTAAGTAGTGTAACTATATTATCTAGCCGATTGTAAATAATTGGAATGGTGATAAACCCTAGTTTAAAAGCATGCAAGATCGTAAACATGCAAGTATAGAATGTACATTAATAAAATAGCGACACCTCAACACGGGAGGGCTTCGATTTAAAAGGGACTTCTAGGGCCAAATCCACCTATGTATAATCAACAACGATCTACAAATCAGTTGTCTAAAGTCACATTCCTATTCGTTAACTCAGACGTTAAAGTACTCTAACCCCCATCTCCAATGTAGTTAGAGTCTACCCACAGGTGCGACGTCTCCGTTCAGTACCTGCTATTAAGAGAGCATTTAGGTCAAGTCCTTAGGGGCTATCCGAAGTGGATCACATCTCCCTTTCCACACCCCGAGCTATGTTTTCCTAACTTCAAACAAGAAATCCTCTCTCGAGTTCATTCCTATTTAATATCAATCCAAGAGCTGATCAAACAATCAGAAGCATTTAATACAGGAAAACATAAACGAAATCAAAACACGATAAATAGATAACAGAAATGACGATCGAAATCAATATATAAAAGGTTTCATTACCCTAGAAGAAAATGTTCTTAGTTCATAACAAACATAATGTAAAAAGAATGTACACAAGAAATGAAGAAAAAAACGTAAAGAAATTGCGTAAGAAAAACCCAAGTCGAAACCCCCATTGATGATTCTCGTGAAGGACTGTCGAAAATCGTAACAAATTCGAAGTAGCATGAAGAATGAAGGGCCTTTCTATTTATAGTGAAATGCAAAGCTTCCTCAAGAAGCTTTGCAAAATAACTATCTTTCTCAAAATTCGTGCCTAGATCGCGATCTAGGTTGGCTAGATCGCGATCTGGGTCTTCTTGGCCCCAAAATTGGCTTGAAAATTCGGTTTCGCTTTCAAATGGCTTCGACTCGGAAAAAATATCTAATAAAACCTAGAAATAGAAATAAAACAAGAAACGCAATAATATATACAAATAAAGCCGAAACTCGGACGAAAGAAGACCAAATCTCAAAGATTTGATAAGCAAAAATCGTGCAAAACAAACATTTATCATTAACAAATAGTAATTTTGTACGCACTGGATTAAATATCTTACGGTCCGAGAAGTACAACCCTCTCGGACCTTAGACAACCCCAACAAACATAGCTTATTTTCTCTCTTTTTTTTCTTCAATACAATGGTTTTTGTGGCCATTCGAAATTACACAGGGATTATGTGCAAATAACTCAATTAATAAAACATCTTGAGAAATATAAAAGAAAAAACATAAAATAAGATATAGAGAAAATCACCACACACGTGCAACACATGTGCACCTTGCTAGTATTTTCAAATATACAAATCTGGTGGATATATATGGTGCTTCTCTTAATACCTAGAATTCATTAACTATCTACATTACATGCATAATGATGCGTCAACTATTGAACTTTGGATATAAACATGAAACTGAAGCTACTCAGATCATTAAGTCAAATGATCGAAGCTTGAATGACCTTGCCAGGTTTTCCTAGATTGACGTTAATAATTGCGAATTTTGCAAGTTATTGAATGAGAGTGGAGGTATGCTCGATTGTACTTATATTATTTGTTGTGATCTAGTTCCTTCATTATTAATTAAAAAAAAATCTATTGATCTAGTATATATATATATATATATATATATATATATATATATATATATATATATATATATATATACACATGTGCCGATTTATTTTCATTAATTAATTTCCATAGCGATTGTTATGTGGCCAATTTAGGGGACTGAACGTGCAGAACGGGAGCCACAAATGCTTGTGTCTTATGGGCGCAAAATATTTCGGTGTATGGAGATATTGAACGGAGTAGCAGACGACTCAACTCCAACATAATAGCTTTGATATAGCTAGCTAGCCCTTTTAGGTACGTGAATATTTCCTAGCTCTTCTTCGGATACATTTACAGTTATTGCTTATGTGAACATTGTAGCTAAATAACCCCAACGTGTTATATAAGGCAAGTATTGTAATTGTATAATTGTTTGATTTTCTCCAATTATGTCCATTTCTTTATGTAAGTAACCCAATATCGGTTCACAGTCAATTAACACATTTTTCACCATCGAGAGATACGACAACAGGGGATTTCTATGCTGCCCAATGCCATAACTCATAAACAGAACAAATGACTTGCAAATTTGCAATACAAATAAGATTTTTTCGCCAATTTAATATTTGGTAAAGACATGGTACATTGTGTCTAGGAAATTATTAAACCCAATAATTGCAAGGTGGGAGGTGTTTAGGCACTTTGCCCAAGTAATATAACATACATACATATGCAGAAAAAGGAGGATCAGAAGAGATCGACAATATTGACCCCTTTTTACTTTAAAATGAAATTCTGGATTGATTTGCAGAAGAAATAACGTACCAATTTTTTGATGTATTCGTAAGCAAAAACCGAAACTTCGGTTGTTTGTCAAGCAAGAAGGTCAACAGACTTGCAGCTAACTTTAAATCAATGAGGTGGTCTTGTAATATGTTTTCTGCATGTAGAGCTAAAATACCAGAGCAAGTATTTTATGCTAAAACACAACCAGAATAGTCGGAGGAAAAAAAAAGAAAAAAAAAAGTAATTTTATATCGTGTTACTCGCCAACAAGGTTTCATTTGAGAAACTCAATCTGAATTCAATCAATGTACGAAATAACATCTGATTAGATGAAACCCTAAATTCCAAACCCATGCTGTGACTCCTATCATCACACATAAAAAATTACCAATCAAGTCAAAATTAAATGAATACGTGTAAAATTCACGAACATACAGACATAGACATGAATAAAGTCCAGCTATTACAAAAGCAAACTAACTCCAACAGAAATAAAAAAAGCACGCATGAACTAGAAAAAACGGGTCACAACTACATGCAGAGTTCAAGAGAAACAAAACACATTCCATTGTATTCCATTGGATATAAAGAAAGCAAGAATTTATCAAAAAGAAAATAATGGCATACACGGTACACCTAGGGAAGGCTTCTTTGCAATGAGATGATAAAGGAATAGAGGAATAAAAAGATTTAAAGATAGAGAAAACCAATCAGAAAGCAAAACAAATACCAAATACAATATTAAATTATTCAATACCATAACATATGATAGGGTACGCAGTACTGCGCCAAATATTCGGCAACCGTACAGAATCCACCCCTAAGTGATACTCATACACATACTCGAGAGAAATACATATTTTATCAAAATGTTTTGGAGTTTTTATGCCTTTTAATGTAGAAAATTTATTGCAATTTCTGGCAAACTAATAAATATATAGCAATTAATATAGCGTAAATTACCTTGTCTTCGTATCCGGTTAATTTTCTAGTCAACTGCCTTTTGTTTACTCGTTTCACCCATCCTTCGGGCATCCACGAGTCTTCATCCACTTCTCTTTTGTTGATTGGCTCCTGCACAAAATGTTAAATAAAATTAAAATTTCAAAAGGTGAAGCCTCCATTCACAGTTGACAGGTCATTGATTCCATGTCCAAATCTCTAATTCTATTCAATTGCCGCAAGCAATAATTAATTAATTTAATACAACATAGATAGCAGGATATATACGCGACAAAATGAACCTTGCATGCAAGGATAAAACAGCTACAAGAGAAGGCATACCTTTGTTGCACCACCTAATTTTGCTTTTTTCTGCTTCGAAGGTCCACAAGGCATCACAGAACCTTCTCCGACTTGTTCTCGCTCCATGTTCTGTTCCCAAATAAGTTGAAAGTACAAAATTTGATTAAAATTATGCAAAACCATATACCAAAATCTATGGTAACAGCATGATAAAGTCCATGATACAACAAATAAATAAAAAGGTTCCACAAAATTATATATATATATATATATATATATATATATATATATATACACACACACATCTAGATCATCTACTTTACCTCTCGAGGGTGATTTGCTGCGGCAATTCGCAAAACCGGCGAGGGTTGTTGAAGAAGCTGAGGGTTAGGCATAGGGTCTATGCCTTCTCCATCTTGTCTGTGGTCAGAAAAGGATGGAGTTATAATTACTTCATATGGCCATAAATTTGCTCGATTACTTGAGTGAATAGTAACTTAAGACAACAAATTAACATGTGATTAAAATAATTTTTCAAGATGACACAAATATTATTGGTTGGAACTTGGACATCATAAAAATAAATCAGCAGGTGTGTGCAAAAGGATAGCAAAAACTGTTTCTTATATAACCGAAATTATGAGAAAAAAAAAGATCATTTTGGGTGCACAAAAATTATAACTTAGGAATATATTTCTACGCACGTAAAATAGGGAGAGTTAGTAAAGCAATAAATAGATGCATGAATTATACTTTTACGCATCTAGTCGATACAAGGAAAGTTATTCCTATGCAATGTCAATCTAGTAATATTTGTAAATTCAATGACAAAGCTAATTCACCTCTATATTCTAACAAAAAACTTACATCCTCAAATATGAGCTCCCTTCAACATAGTTTTCCATAAGAAAGAAAATGAACATTAAAAGCCATACAATGAATTGATTCAACGCCAATATATACCCATGGCCGTAGTATTTTTACTGTTGCTCTATGTATTTTAGAGCTTTAACTTTTGACCGGAATGCTCTTTAAACACCTGGAGCGTAGTATTTCTGCATAAAAATAAAAACATCAATTCATCATTTACTTTCCATGTTGCACATCAATTATACTGATGATATATCGTTGGGTAGCCATTTACTTTTTGGTACCCCTCTTAGTTTGGAAATAAATTAATTCATTTCAGTGGAACCTCATTACACTAGCTATACCTACTAAGACAAGGAGACGTGGAAAAAATAAAACAAGACAAAACAACGAAAAGTGAAGGCTAAGAGATTATGCAATGCTGCGATCGTTATAATATACCAGCCACAAATTACCGAAAAATAACCAAAATAATGGTTACCACAATATTCGGTACGGAATTACTACCGTACTACTATCATACAGTACGATAGTGGTATTGTATTTTCAATACCACGGTAATACTATACCATACCATAATTCATATATTGTTATGGGGTTTTTGTGCATAAGTCCCCAACCAAGCATCTTTATTATGGGGTTTAGGGGTTTTATCTCTTTCACTAATAAGCCCATCCCTTTAATATTTATTATAAATAAAGGAAACATTCATGTATATGCCAATATTACTCTCAACCCTTTATACCCAATTTTTAATTGTAACCCCAGTTTAATCAATTTTGTCCACAAAAATCCGATTTTGACCAGAAAAATTCAATTTTGACTTTTTTTATAGCATACTTTAATATGCTTCAATTTCATCCTTAATTTAATTTAATCTCAATTTGACCCCAAATTTCACAAATTATTTAATTTTGACCCAAAACATTCTTTTTTAAAAAACAAAATTTG